>NW_010118191.1:55399-60625 GCF_000699245.1 Pterocles gutturalis
AGAATAATAATTAGGTCAAAAATACTCCTAGGAAGCCCAGAAAGCAAAGCCTGCCTTCTAGATGAGGATCTGACTTAGCCTGCCTTTATTAATAATCTTTATAAGTCTGTTTCATTTTTTTGTTATTGTTTAAGAAGTGTACAGCAGAGTTTTCTAGCTTCCCACTAGATTTCAGATACTTGCTTTCACTAAAATGAGCAAGGACTGAGCAGACCCACCGTCACGCTCAGGCAAACTGACGATGACGCAGTGCAACATGTGGTCCAAGAATGTAAAAGAAACACTTATTTACTGAAGGAGTGCTATAGGACACACTAGCTATTCGGTTCCACACCTCTGCTGTATTTTCACACACATTCCACATGGTTTCCCATTTTTGTCAAGCCTCAGCTGTGACAAACAAGACAATTAAGGCTGCGGTTATCACGCCATCATTACAAAGTGATACATTTCTCCAGAGAATAGGAACTGGATTTTAATTAATAGGGGATTACGATGATGATTAGCAAGTGTAGTAATGGAATAACACATGCATCATCGAATTAGGTGTTCAGCAGCTACAGTGAGGATGTAGCTGGGATCCAGAACAGAGCTTCCAGAAGGGAGGCAAACGCTCCCTGCCAGCATTACACTGACCAAAGACCAGTAAGTGTTACGCTCTGCATAAGGCTCCTCTCAGCTTCTCATGGTGTGGGTGTAGGTTTGTTTGTTTTTAAATGTGCCAGGCTTATTTCCTGCCTATTATTTGAGCTGCAAACAACTCTAAGGAAATCAATGAGTAACCAAAGCAAAGCCAGATGATACTTACAAAATAAGACTAACCTTTTATCTTGTTTTCATAAAGTACTGGGCAAAATAAAACACGCCTTGAGAAGAAACCTACCTCATCTGCAGTTACTGTCATGACACTTCTGCTTTTCTTCATTATCGAGATTAAAGTACACCCTGTTACAGAAAACTCTTGTTATTAAATCCAATTTCTTCAGACAGGCAACCTGAAAGAAAAAAAAATAATGTATTTTTGAATAACAAAGTGGTTTTGATAACAAACTATGGAGCTAACTGCTAACATCACAGCGGATTAATAACCCACTGCCTATTTCCACAAACGCTTGGTAGCGTACATTATGCAAGTGTAGGTCTATATTAGTGACAGGACAATTCAATATTTACTAAAATCCTGTTAAAAGTAACCAGTATTCACAAGGCTCTGCAATCTAAGCAAGCCTTGAAACATGTCTAGTAATACAGGATCAAAGCAAACAGGTCCTGCTTGCAGAATTTTTCTTTAAACGAGCCCTTTTCCGAGGTACACTACAGAAGGTCTCCAAGAATGGCTTGAGCCGGCTCTCAGGAAGAAAAGGAATTGCGTTTGCATGCGATTCTAAGATTTAATCATAACTCACAAACATTATTTATTATTTTGCTGGCACGCACACGCCACTTCAGCCGCTAAATTACAGCCTTGTGTAGAGGGTGACGCCGCAGCCGCTCTGAGCCATGATGAGTGCTAGGGGAACGAAACACAGCTGAGCAGCAGGAGAAACCAGCACCGGCAACAAACCCCCTCCGAGTGTTCCAGGCCCCCAACTCTTTCTTGCTGGGGATGCAGCACTCATAAAAAAGCCACATTCATGACTACACAGAGAGAACATTGAGGGTTGTAGGGTTTTTCTTTTCTTTCCCGAAAGAGGAGGTAGAGCTGGAGTGCCATTTTTTGTGTGCTGACAAATTTTCTCCCCTGCTTGGAAGGATTCTCTATGAGGTAGAAGGGCCACTGTTCATAAACTTCATTGCTGAAGCCACCACAAAAAGCTGTGCAATGGGTTCAGGCTTGGCGATGTTATTCTTCTAACACAATGTGCACCCTGAGAAATCAGGAGTTTTTACCTGTATTCAGATCAGCTGTTCACGCAGGGCAAGCTCAGGAGAGCACTTAGCAATTCAGACTGCCTGCAAAAAAGGGATGCCAGACCCTGGTCACCTACCCAGCTGATGAGGAGCAGATGTGGCACCAAAATCAGGCACCTAATTCTCTTCCCTGCCACTACCAGCCATTGGGGTCCCAGGAAGGAGGCAGCCCACACCCCTCACTTTCATTGTGAGGTTCAAAGCCCCGGCAGCAGGCACTGAAAGCCATCTCACCCAGCAACTGCTGGTCGTACAAACCTGTTCTGTGGTTCCCACCCCACAAGGAATTCAGGAGTCTGCACACTCGAGCATGGCAGCTCGGCTTCGCGTACAGCCACAACACGACTGCGTTCAGATTCCGCTTCATACCACTGTGCCCCAGTTAAATGCAATTTAGCTTGCACCTCTACCTATTTAAATAAAAAAAAAGCTTGGGGGAAAAAAAAAAAAACCACAACATGCTAACTCTCAGGCATAGCATCTGAATAGAGAGCTGATCAGAGGTGTAAGGACATTGCAGCCTCCAGGAGCCAGCTGCTCATCTGCTCTTCCACGCACAAGAGAAGCGCTGTAACGAACCTGCTTCCCTCCAAACCAGCTCGCTCTGGGGGAAAAAAGAAAGAGAAAACACCACAGACTGAAAGGAAACACCAACACACAATGCCAGCGCTGTGGCTGAGTCTGCCTGCAGTTCTGGCTGCGGCGCAGGCACCTCCAGTTGTTTTCATTTCCCTGGGGTTGGTACATCCAACACACACACATCCCTTCATCGCCAGCCAAAGCACTCGCAGTGCTCAGATCCAAGGCAGACAGAACTCGCTGCCACCGCAGCACCAGTGCCAGCACACGAGGCTGTACGCTTCATCCTGTGTGAAGCGGCATTGGAAAAGAGCTGAGCGATTTGTCTGCTAAAGCACCTGAACAGCTTCCCTCCAGACAAGGATGAGCAGGACCGTGTCAGGAGCAAAGGACAGAAAAGAACACAAAGTGCTCTGCGATGCCTGCCCCCAGGCTTGCCCTGCTCTCAGCATCCATCGCTGACTGTCCCAGCACCAGGTCAGTGGGAGAAAGAGATTTTTGGCCTGATCAGGAACCCTCTTCTTACAAACAGGCCACACAAATGTACCAGCTCAGCCACCAGGGTGGGTTCAGGCATTCCAGTAGGGGAATGGTTATTAGAAACCCAACACGTGGCAGCGCGGTTGTGTGCCAATGTCACTTCTCTCCGCAAACCTTATCGAGCTTTTGATCCACGTGGCAATTAGCAGAGCAGGCTAGAAGTGAGAGAAGTCATCACCCTATTACCAGCATAAAAGTCATCCTACAGTATCAGAATAAAATTCTAGAAGAAGTTTAACCATTTTATCAATCTTCAACAATGGGGAGAAACTGGAAAACCCTGTTACAAAGAATCCAAAACTGACAGCAGACAGCAAATTGGGGGATAGTGTCCCAGATATCATGCAGGTAAAGATGACCATGACAGCGGTATGTATGCACAGATGAGGAATAATACGGCGTGACTATTTGCTACCAGAAATAAATATGTTCTGCTGCAATATGTAAACAAAATTCATCGAAAGAACAGAAAGAAGCAGTTGCATAAGGAGCAGAACTAAGCAGACTACAGGTTTGTGTTTCATAAAGTCCAGATTTGTGTTTCATAAAGCACAAGTTTGAGCTGCCCTGCTGTGCAGGCTTTGCGATGCCCAACACAAATGAGCTGACGCTGCGGCATGTCCCACAGTGGGGCTAACAACCGCATCCCCCTCCTGAATATACATCAGTTCACAAACCAACACAAATGCACACAGAAATCAGTATCCAGGAAAACATCTCTGGAAAAAAATCTGGAAGAATGAGAGCCTAGGAGTGTCTCCTGAATTTTGCTGGACTTCAGAACTGCCACTAGGAGATGAAACGAGGAGAGATGGAGCAGACTGACATTCAGATCCTTTCTGTGGAAGCCTGAGTCCTCTTGCACCACAGCTTCCTTCCCTTTATAAATATTTATCAATTTGTCAGAGAAAGTTTAACTAGAACATGAATAATTATAAAAAAACCACATTTTGTTCAACGTGGATTGCATTTCTGAAGAGCCTACCAAGAAAATCTACAGACTTCCGTTAGTCATGACTAATCTACTGTTAAAATCTGAGTCATTCTTTTCTTGGGTCTTTACATAAAAGATTGGACACCTGGGATGAATATCTAGGGGAAAAAAAAACCCCAACCAACCAACCAACCAAAAAACACCCCAATGAGGCTTCCTGGAAAAAATTTCGCACTCACATTTTCTAATTCATGCAATCTTTTGTTACAAGCAAAGAGCTTCTCTCCACTACCCAAATTCTCCAAAAAACAAACTACATCCCAGCGGACTGGTTAACTGTAGGAAACAGGGAACGCTGAAAAGCAGCAATTCAATAAAATGTGCTTTCAATATTAGACTACAAAGAAATGTCCTCTTTCAGAGCTGCACTTGGGTCTAATCCATTTTGCTGGAATATATCCTAGGTAGGGTAGGAGATTTCTTTTCACGCCAAGCTGACCTAGTTCACCCACCTGAAGTTTTTTGTGTTCAATGACCGTGTTTTTCGAAAAAGACAGTGAACGCTCCAGCAATTGCAGAGTGATAAAGCCTTACAGCAAAGGTATGAATTAACAGGGTTCAACACTGGCGACTGACAGTGGTGAGGAAAAAACTACACGGATGCGCGAGATAAAGCCTGCTTTTCCTACACATTTTTTCAAAAATAGCTATTCAAGTCATCCAGTGTGAAATCCACTATTTAAGGAAATTCCTAAAATGCATCTTAATGTGCAAGTTCTGGTATGATTCGGAATACAAGACACACATTTCACCACGCTGCTGTTTGCTCCCACATTTTGGCTTCCGCATGGGCAGGTTTAAAGCCACAGGGTTGTGCAGGTTAACCCTCCCACCCCTAAAAATACTCCCCTCCTCGATGAAACACAAACAAGGCAGGGCCAGGAGGATTACATTTTTGCTGCTTGTGCAGTGCTAGTTCTTCGGATTAGGAAAAGATTTTGGCAAGCAGAGCTGTTTATCTGGCTGCTTTCATATTCTAAATTCATCTCCTCCCACTTTTCAAGAAGGTAAGACACAAAGACTGAGAGATAGCAAAAAAAAAAAATCAAAATAAAACCCCGTAAAACTGATATTATACAGCACATTCTGCAGTGCCATACCTGTTTCTTCCCAACTGCCCGCAGTGCTGCCCAGGCCGTGACACACATTACTGGGGCTGTATTTTTCCCAGCAACAGAATGCTGATTCTTACAGGTTTAGCA
>NW_010118191.1:60656-80227 GCF_000699245.1 Pterocles gutturalis
AAGATGAGCAGAGATAAAAACAGAAACCTGAATGGTGCATTAATAGAGAAGCTTTACTGAGGAAAGGGCTGGGATGAAGGAGATTATCTGATCACACAGATAATCACATCATTTCTGAGCTGGGATTCAAACAACTCTATTCTGCTTAAAGACCATCAAAAGTTCACAGGGTGAAGTGCACACTCAGGGTGACAGTCACCAAAAAGCAACAAAAAGAGTGATAATCTCAGGTCTAGCTCTCCCAGACAAAACACATGGGTTCTAACTTCAGGCTTGGAAATTGCACATGGTTCCTTGCAAGAAAAAGAAATCCTACGTGGATTTCACACTGTTCAAATGCAAGTTGAGGTATAAATAGCAATCAGTACCTGAACAGTGATGGGTTTGTATTTTACCTTAAACAAAACGAGCAAGTTCAAAATGCGAGAGCAATACTTCACCCTCGGAACGCTAAGAAGGTCAGCTTGCTCACAAAAAAGGAAACGGAGGTCACGGCCAACTGGCTGCACAGCGTGGCAGCGGCACGGCGGGTACTGGAGCTATCCACCTACAGCGGGAACAAACACACAGGGCGTTTACAAGCTGTAAATACAACAAATCACATGGCAAAGAAACGCCAGGCAAATGCTTTTGCAGAATTACATTCCCTGAAAAAGTAGTTTCAGGAATGTTACCATTTTATTTTTGCATCACACCATGTCTTGAGCCACGGAAGAATTAACTACACCGTCTTCCCCTTCCCCAATTCAGGCACAAGGCTGTTTTTCCCAGTATTGAGCCCTGAACTTTTAGCTCTGACTCCCACTGTTATGGCCAGAAACCTGGACACACCCCCAAGAAATACATACATAAGAATTTCCCAAACAGCCCTTTTTACTATTTATTTAGAGAGCAAAGAGTTGTTTTTTCAGTGGTCTTTTCCCATTTCTTGTGAACAGAAACAACTAAAGTGGTCTGCAGAGGTTACAGCAGCTCCAAGAAAGTCACTCCTCCTCAGAAAAGTCAATCTGTTATAACCTTCATCAAACGCTGAGAAGACTTCATAGCACTACACAAAATAAAAGCAAAAGCATCCATCAGCACAAACGCCTGTAACCTGTGAAAACAGACTCAGAAAAGAAAGCTTTGCCCTGGGAGGTAAAACCGGCTTTATTTCTTATCACTGTAATTCTCACATAAACCAAGTTTGCTGCAGAAGTGCTAAGGATCCACCAAAATCACCCAGCCAGCCAACTGCCTGCTTCACCTTGTCCTCTTCCAAGACTGCTTTCAGCCTTCTCCTAATCGCCAACCTGTGAATTGCAGGCAGAGCGCCCAAACCAAGTGTAAATTAGTTTGTGGTTTTTAAGCTACCGGGCATCTGTGCGATGCAACAAAGTTACAAATTTATCTACAATATAAATGAAACCAATTCTTTTCTTCTAAAAAGTGAATGCAATATGCAGGATGTTCTTGGTACGTTTGAGAAAGTTCTGTCTAAGCTGTGCAGGGCCAGAAAAAAAACTTATAAAAAAACCTCCACCTCCCTTCCCATGTTACCGCTGGGTAAATTATCCTTATTACAACAGTGTCTTAACTTTCATTAGGAGGTTTCTTACTGAGATACCGCCAAGGTTAAGAGGATTGCAAAGACTCATCTTTTCTCTGGCAACCTAATCATTAAAGCTGAGAATAACCAAGTCAGTCTATTCCAGAAATTCCAGTAACTCTTTGGTTTCCTGCAGCGGGTACAACCAGGTTTGTCATTGGTCTGAGTTTATTTCAGTTACGATAGGAAAATCAACATTAATTTGAACATATCATCACATTGCTTATTGTTGTTAGGCCTAATGTGCTCTGCAGAACTCCCATGAAATACAAGCAATATTTTTTCACTGTTACAGCTGAGAAAATGTTTTGTTTTGTTTTCAGGAAACTTTCAGGCCTGGGCAGAATTGCAGAAAACACTATTCTGTTTTCTTTACTATATTAATGATTTTTAAATCTTATATTTCTAAAACAGTTTGTCTTCTATTGTGGTCAAATGTAATTAATTTAAAGATCACTTCTGACAGCAACAAAGGATACAGTTTAATAGCGCTACCTACCAGCACATGCAGGGTTTTCATGGCGATTACTTGGGAAAGTGAAGCATACTATTAAAAGATGCAATTTATACCTTTCTTGTTCCAAGTGCAAATGACTAGCAGAGCCTCCCACTCCTCTGAGTGGAGCTGAACAGCATTCAAAGAACAATTATTAGTTACGCTTTTAAAAAAAACCCACGTCAGTTTAAAAATATAACAAAAAACCAGTGGGACAGAAAACGCACACAACGCACATTTTCCCTCTTTAGATTGGTCTTTTTACAAAACAGACTCCGTGTTCCCCAGGTGTTTTTCTGAGGAAAGGAGCACAATGCAGTAAGCCTCGCTGGTCTGCGCAGATAAGGGAAACGCAGCAGATCAGGCAGGATTAGCCTGTGCTGGGTGAACTTCTTACTGTGTCACCGCCAGCTAATGCAGCAACTGCCTCACGCCATTTATTCCTTACCTTCCTAAACTCACCCAGATACTGCTCTAGTCCAAGAGGAAAAGTTCTAAAATCCTCAGCTCTCTCTTTCCCCTACAGTTTCTAATAGGAAGAGCAAAGTTCAGCCTGCAAGAAGGTTGTTTTTTTGTTTGTTTTTTTTTTAATACAAGAACCTAAGCACAGAAGTACACAATCAAGCTTAGAGACAAAGAGCATCCTCAGAACACATCCTCCAGAACTCTGGAGGAATATTCCTAACCTTGCCAATTTTTCCCTTTGAAAAAAAACGTTAAAGATTAGTGGGGAAAAACAAAATGCAAGAGGTCCCTAGAGAACCGAAATAAAGCCAGCTGAGACCTGCAAAGGAGGGGACCACAAAAATAAGAAGAAATCTTAACTGCCCACCAACTGCAGAGCAAAAGGCTAACGGAGAAAGTCCAAAGCACCTACAAGAAATGCAAACAGCCCAGTGAACAACTCAAATCCTGCACGTTATGCAAGAGACAGGCTTAGCTATTCTGTTTTATCACTGCTGCATCTGTGCCATGCATCTGGATCCCAGGGCAGAAGCTCACTCTAGAGACCAGAGGCGGTGCTGTGGCAAGATCTCTGACCGGTCCACAAGGTGATGACCCATTGAAGCAAAAGTCTTGCTATAAACACTATTTCCAGAAGCCTTCCCCCAGCCCGCAACAAGCCAGGCACCACCTCAGTTCCTCCCCAGCCAGACACGAAGCCCCCTCTTTTTTTTTCTTTTTTTCTTTTCTTTTTTTAATTTTTTTCTTTTTTTTCTCTTTGTCTTCTTTTTCCTTTTTTTTCTTCTTTTTCTTTTTAAAATTTTTTCTCTTTTTTATTTTTTCTCTTTTTTTTGCTTTTTTTCTCTTTTTTTTCTTTTTAGGCAGGTAAAAATCCCATCAAAGCTAACAATAATCTCCCTTGAGTCTCCCATAACCCTTCTTGCTGTTTTGTCTTATTTCCAGACAGCTTATAAAGCGGGAGATAAGGGGCTGAACAAGCCTGACCAGATACCCAGCAGCACCTTCCAGGAGAAGGCACCTGGGGACGGAGCTCTCCACGCTGGGGCAGGGTGGTTTTCTGTGCCAGAAAAGTCACGCTCGGGCAGGTCCTGCTCATCTCACAGCCCGGCCTCAAAACCACAACCAAACAGCATCTAACAAAACAATTTAATTGCCTGAGGCAAAACCTATTCCCTGGCCAATTAGAGTAAATGCTTCCGAGGCGATAACAGCGAGATCAGGTAACTAGCTTTTCTGGCCACAGACAGACACAAAAACTACATAAAAAGGAAAAACCGTGCTCCGTGCCAAGGTAAACAGCTGCTGCTCTTTGTCTCCTGCCCCGCTGTGGCCTCTCTTTACCGGGAAGAAGGATTCTGCAGCTGATAAATTGCATTTTCATAAATTGTGCATCCTAGACTGCTCATAAAAGACAAACCTGTAAGGGGTCCAGGGAAGGAGAAAGAAGAGCCCAGGAGAGGCCTCGCGGTGCTGTTAAATGAGTACAAAATGAGGTTACTTCTGGGGTAACAGCATCCCGCCACGCGCCGTATATCGTTTCTAACAATGCTGCCTGTCTGCAGTGTCATTTTTGTTAGCGAAATACAAAGGATTTATTTTTTTAGATCACAGATTGTGTGCAGCAGTAGCTGCTACGACTCTGTTACTAAGTACAGGAATAATCACTCTGTGCTGCAGCGGACCGCCTCAAATGTTTTATAAAATATACTGGAACATGCACATCAGGAGAAAACCAGCCATCTATCAACAGTAAAGCATCTCCTACCCAGGTTTCGGATACATCTAACATCATCACAACACTTTTCACCCATGGACCTCAAAGCATTTGGCAAGCGTGCTCAGCTTTACCGTAGCGGGCATAGATCCACGGAGAAAAATAAGTGACGGCCTCAAAATCACTTATCAGCCAAAGCAGAGCCAGAGGAAGGTGGAGAACAGCTACACTGACCACTGCACAAGAGCACCCAGGAAAGAGAACACAAGCTGCGTGCACGCAGACTAGAAAAGAGAACCTATTTTTAACTTAGTCCTTCGCCTAACTCCCCTATTTACTACGTATCAAACCCCAGTTACCTTCTGAGATTTCAAAAATAACTTAATTGCTCATTCAGAACTAGGGAAACTCTCTAAATGGAGCGTTTGAGGCTTGTCAGGAGAATTCCAGCCCATTCCAAAATTCATACCTAAAAGCATCTGTCGTAATGCTCTCACGCTGGAGGATACGTGGTTCATCAAATGGCTCCGCTTTTCAGAAAGGGCCCTTTTCATACAGAAACAGAGAGTAACTGAAAATTCAATTTCACATCTCACCCACGGAGGCAAAGCACGGCATTAGGAGTATTACAGAGGACGTGACTGCATTAGCTTAGTACGGTCAACTACAAACCTGATTCATCCCACTTTTTCTTCCATACTAGCAACTTCCAGAATGAAACTTCTGTCTCTCCAATATTTTTTTTTTAATTAAGACTAAAGGAAAAGCCTCTGGTATTCTTCAACTGCACAGATGTTTTCTACCAACTACTAGCTAAGACCACTCCCATTAAAACATTTTACTTCATATATTTTAAGAGGCATCTACGACAACATTTTTGTATTCTGAAAAACTAATTTATAAAAAGAGATTTAGAAAAAGCCTGATTTAGAAGAACATTTAAGCCTTCCTATTCAAAGATTTTTCTTTTAGCCAAAGCAGATGTTACTGTTTCTTTCTACTACTGCTATTCTGTTTCCTTCAGTATCTGATATTTTGCTTGTTGGGGAAAATATTTGCATTATTCTAGACTTCAGGCTGAAATGACCAGCAATTTATTTTTTAAAAAATGAAAGAATACTTTAGATCCCACTGCTATTTCCTCAGAAATCAAAAAAGCGATATCAGCATTTTCCTCAAACCTCTCATTGTAATTTTTTTAAATAGTTATTTAAAACACTTCAAACTTTTAATTATGTGGGGTGATACTTCCAACACTCAGGGTCTGCCTGATGCTGCATCCTTGAGAAAGTTTTGATCAAATTAAATCACTTCAAAGAGCGCAATTATCGAGGAGCGCGCTGCTCAGTAACCTCTCCTTGCAGCATCCCCGTGCTTTATGACTTACCATTTCACAGGGACGAGCATCATGTCACGGCTCTTTTGTGTGCGTCACCAGGAAAATTCTGGCTCTTCTGTCCCAATTATTCAACACTGAAGTTGTAAAGGGAATTGCAAAACTGGAAATTCTAAAACACAGGGATGTATAAGAGTCCCAGGTTGTTCAAAGCACGGTCAGAGGAATCCCAGCCTGGTTATATCCAGCCTCGCTGAGAAAACGGTTACTGCTGCACGCAGCTGGTAATTTTGAGACATTACAGCAGCTGAAAATTGAGTCTTGATGTCAAAAGTCAACATTTTTATTTACAGATGCAATAAGTGATAACATTTGAAGAGTCTCTGGCCAATCAAGTAAGAGACATTCAATCACTGCTAAAGAGGAGGCTGGCAACTGCAATTAATACTGCTCTTCTAATGAGACTTGAAAACGCTGGGGTAAAAGGCAGTTCCTCACCTTTGCAGAAATGAAGCAAAAGAATATATCTGAAATATTTGAGTTCTTTTTAAAACAGGTAATTCTTTTGGCCACAGATGACTATGCACTATCTCATGCATCTTTTTTCCAGAAATAAAATACTTGGGTATTACCAACACAGCATTCTTTCAAACTAACCTTCCGTTAGGGCAGAAGAATATGATGCTTTTGCTTGTTCCCATGCAAAAAAGTCAAAACAACAGCACGATGCAGACACGAAATGACCTTTTTATGCCACAAGACATCAGCCTACAAAATGCCGTAGGTCACAAGAGTGGCCTAACATTTCTGCAAGGTTTCCCGTTTTGTTCTTACAACGTGCTTTACCCAGAGAACAACACTGCGCTCCCTTCGCTGGATGGCAAAGTAGACTTTTCTTCTGGGGAGAAGAAATGCCAGTTTTCAAGACAAAAGACGTCCTGCCTGTTCTGTATTCTTCTCTCATGAGTGAGATCACACACTGGAGACCTAACCTTGCTGCTGCTGCTGCTCTCGAGAATGAAACTCCCATGGGCAAGGCTGCTCTGAGCACCAGAGAAGCTTGGGGAGGCTGCTGGGATCATCCAGTGTCTGCGTGTGGACACGATGCCTCTGTGTGGAGTTACCACAGCCCTCTTTCAGCCACACAACGTGTCAGCCATGGTAATGTGCCCCTCACTGTCCCTGTCCCCTAGACTCACCTCTCCAGTATGGGAAAATCTTCAAACCCACCAAGTTTTTGCAGCATCATCAGGCAAGCAGGGGCTTTCCGCACCACAGCCAGGTAGCGGAATTTTGAGTCAGTTAAGAAAAAGAACTGACTTAGGGACACTTGCATGTCTTCTTTCATTTCTAGAAATTGCTGTGCGAAAATAAAGAGTTTCAAAGATGAATAGCAGATTAAGAGGATACATGACTTACTACAGCCCTACGGAATCATTAAATTACCACCCAGCTACACGGGTCCCTGATGCACCAACAGCACAGAGGAGTGTTCAAACTCTCATCTTTCAGGATTACCTTACTGAAAAGCTAAAGGGCACCTCTATTCCTGTAGTAACACAGCACTATTAAATTACTAGATGGATTTTACAGCAGGGATTACTCTCCCTGCAAAATTTAAAGCAATATATAAACACCTTTCTTACGGTTTGGAGAATATAATGATTAAAAAAAAAAGTATCAGCTTTTCATCTTGTTCTCGTCACCCCAGTAGAGAAATCAAAAGATCTCACATTACACAAGTAAGAGTATTTCCTTAGGGCCTCTAGTATAACTATATACTGCAATTTTCGTACAGTTAAATACAGGTGGATTTATCTTCTCTGACTGAACATTTCTATTGACTAAGTGGACCTTGATTACTTTTAACCTTAATTGCTGATACACAAAATGTTAAGTTTGGTTCAGAAATTAAACACTTGGATACCCTTATATTTCATCAGAAACTAACGTCTACCTACAGCACATAAATTCCACATAAACCTGAAGTACCTGAGGCACTAGGCCAGCTGATAGATCAGACCGGGATGCCCAACACAGTCAGCCTCTCACCTGTGTATTTTTTAAATAAATCCAAATTCTTATATAAAAGCGACAAGGCTTTTTACTCTTCATTTTTAACTGAATAAGATGCAATAAATCTCTCGATATCGCCTAATTATTTTGAGATCACCATAGACCATTACACTACCCAATTATGCTGTGTTTAGAGCTCGCCGTTACGCAGTTAATTGCCCAACAAAACCTTCATTGTTCCTAAGGCAGAAGCTCCACGCAGTCATGAGAATTACGCTACAAAACAGCAAGCCTTTGCTCTTTCAAAGGTTTATATCTAATTTTGGATGCCCAATTACATACTAAGAACCAACCAGTTTACAACGGCAAAAAACCATCTTCACGCCAGGCTGAAAGAAGCATTCCAGATCTCTGCACCCTGTTCTTCAGACGCCCGTGCCGTGACCGGACAGTAACACCTGCGGAGAGGCAGCTAAATGTTCACGTACTGTTCCGGTAGCAGCTGTATCTCCAGAAAACACAAAGTGCAAATAATGAAAGTACATAGATATGCAAAGAAAACAATCCCATCCCATATTCACTCTACACAAGTATTTTTTAATGAGGCCAACAAAAGTAATGTACTTCCTCCTATAAGAAGGTCCCAAGTAAGTTGTAGGAAACACATTCTCTTTTTTGAAACCTCAGTAGACATCCTCCTTCCAGGAGACCTCCTGAAACAAGGTGGTGTTACTCTGCAGGACAAAAGAACCCACAGATTCCTTATTACCCATTATGAAAGAGCCTCTCGGAAAGACCTAGCGCTGCCACCACCACCACCACTTTTTTGGGGCGAGTTTTGACAACTTTCTTCAAGGATCACCAGACACGCTGCAGAGACAAGCATTAATCGTTACACAGATATGTAACAGGAAAACCACACTTTTTTTGCAGCAGATATGGTAGATAAAATAAACTCATCCTTCCTGCCGATAAATAAGCTCAGGATTTGGTGAGAGCCTTAACCATGCAACATGCCTACAGCGGAGCTGCCCAGAGTTTGGACAGAGAAGAGACCAGGGAAAAGAATGCTGCCAGCTCTCCCTATGTGGGCTTTCGGATCCCTTCCCCCAGAGCTGACTCACTCAGATCATACATTTTAAACCTTAGCTCCCCAGTTACTATAACAACTTAATGGATTTCTTCTTGATGTTATTAATTACATTCAGTTTAATCTGTTCATACAGCATTTTGGGGAAGGCACTATATGATAGCTTCTCTTCTCCTTTCAAAAGGCTTTTACATTCCTAACTTGCTCCAACACTCAGGTGCTTGCCCCATAAATCTCCTTCCACCGAGATAAGGAAATGCTCATATTCCTTCCTTTGAGAACTCAGAATAGAAGGAAATTATTTTTTCCTGAAACCAAATAAGATGCCCGAAATAAATCTGTGAAAGATGTATCCTCAGCTGTTTTTTTCTACAGTAAACACAGTGCACAGAACAGCTTGTAACCTGGCTGAAAGCAGCATTTATAACATATCCCAGAAGAGAAAGACTGAGCACTTTGCAAGCAAAACTACTGAGAGCCCAAGTAAAGAAGCAGTCAGAATCTCATTTATTAGGTCTACATTTCACAGCCTCAGGGTACAACCAGGCAGACCTCTGCTGCTGGAAATGGCAGGAAAACACAAGAAACTCGAGGCAAATCCCAAGGTCCAGCAGTGTTGCAGTGTGCAGAATTAGCCCCCGGAGTTTTCATTTGTATCAGCTTTGGAGACAGAGATGAGAACTGCCACCTCTACCCAACAGCATAGAAACAGAGGAGAAAAGCAAAGACCTCGCTTCCCTCGGCAGCGCCACGGGACAGGGAGGACGGGCAGGTTTCCTCAGCCTGGCTGCACGAGGTGGGCAGGGAAGGAGGACACTTGCCTGCTCCATTCATGCAGGGATTAAACAGCACTGACCTCCTGCCACTTCAGACCTGCACACTGTTTAATTAACATAGAAAGGCTCCAAACACCAAATCCCTTCCTCTTCCGAAGGACGGTGGGACCCTGGAAGGCCACAAGAAGCCATTTTGAGGGCGATGGGCTGGAAAAGACTGAAAAAAATCAGTAAATCAAGATCTGTAGAGGGGCACTTGCAACGTGTCAGTGTTTAGCACATATTGCTGTGCATCCCTCCAGGGGTAGATGTTAGCTGTTGGCTGTTTTCTTTCCTCCATGGCTTGGAGCAAGGGGAGGCACCATGCCGCATCCCTCCCGCAGGCAGAGGCTTCTCAGCACCGAGCGGAGTCAACCTGGCTTGGGAGACAGCCTGTGTATCCTTACAAATGACTGCAGGTCTCTGCGACAGAAGTTTTGGCAGATATCCAGTGTGTTAATAAATTAAAATTACAATATCACCTTATACACTTATTTTTGGAAAAATGACAACCGCTTACTTAAAGAAACATAAGTCCTGCTTCAAAGGGCCAAACCAGAAGTACAGGGGGACAAATGGGTGCAATGGAGAATGTGAACTTCTTACAGCCTAAACGACTCGGGAATGAAGCATTCCTTCTACCTGCTCCATTTAGATTTATACATTTCAGCTGTAGAGTGTGGAACTGCACTTATCTGCAGAACCATAGGCACACAGCGCTCAGGATAATTTTAACCCCACAGACATATGGAGAACACTCCTTTCATCCTCCTCTGCAGAAAAAGCAAAGATGATCTGATCCTACAGACTTCCAACAGGGAAAAAAATCTTCTCCAGCTATTTTAAATTTTTAAAAAAAATCATGGAAACGATAATAATAGTTGTTGATATTTCCAGTGTAAAAACATGCACTCCATTTTAGTCGTCAAGTGTGCAGCGATAAATACAAGATCACAGGGGGATCAATTTTATGCTGCTTGCAAAATTTTTTTTAATTTCAGACAACTAACTTCTATGAATGTAATTACTCTGACTATAAAGTACAGTTGTTAGACACCTACAAGCACCCTTTGAAAACCTATCATTGTAACCCTACTTTAAAATAAAATAATAACGAAAGTACAAACCTGAAGTAAAACCCAGTAGGAAGCAGCTGCGCATGGCACCTGATGCACTTCCCAGCATCCACCCAGGTGCAGCTTGTTTGCTTTCAAAGACACAATATCAACAATGAAAACCAAAATAGGTTTGGTTTCCTGAAAAGCACCAGCTTTCTTGAAGAAAACGTGTTTTATACAACCACAAAGTAAGCAGTACAAGTGTAGACGTGGAATGAATGTGCTCTGGATGAAAAGTGCCCTGGCACAATGATGAGAACAATTACTGAATGCATATGGATTTATCCTGAAGTACAGGGGTTGGGACTGCCACGGCTCTGGGAAGAAACAGGTAGTTCTTAAGATGGTTTTATAACTATCACTTGTGTTTTCCCAAATCCACAGCTAACGTGCAGACCGGAAGGATCCCCTGCAGTGCTCAGTGTGCTGTAAGGTATTGAACAGAAGTTCAAACAGTGCCACAGGCAGCAGCAAACCACTGCACTCGGAACCAGACGATACACAACACCCACTTGCCTTGCCATGTCCATCCACTCGCTTTACCTGCCTGGGATCCATCTCTTAAGGAGTGTTGAAAAAAAAACAATTCATAGCTCTGCGACTGCCCAGCCTACTCCATGCAAGTCAACTTTACAAAGATGAGCCTGGACCCGACAAGACTGCAGCTCTGATGTAGAGGTTTCCATTTCCATCCACCACTTTCTTACTGTTTTTACGTTGCTATATTGGTGGGCACCAGCACTTGCTTTCCAACATGCAGGTCTTTGATCCATTAGGCGGCCACAAGACCTACCAAATAAAGAAGCAATTAGACATCTCTGCAGAGCAAAATGGAAAAAGCAGCAACTGCTCCAGGGATTACACCATACTGCGGTCTAATCATATAGTGAATTACGGGAAGAGAGAGGGGCATTTGGGGGCTGGTCACAAATGTTTTCTCTGATGCGTTCAGCCCCAGCAGAGAAAAGGAATTTCCTAAAAGATGAGTGCTACAGGAGAAATAGCACTACCGCTACCCTACGGTGAAGCAGAAGAGGAGCACGTGCTTCTGCTGGTGAAGAGGCATGTGGAAGCGGGAGCCAGTCCCTGGATGATGTCTCCTGCTTGTTCCTTTATAAATAAAACAACGGCGCTCCAAAAGAAAAAATAAAAATGCAGCTAGAATCAATTCCTCCTGGTAATAAGAGCAACAAGCAAACTCCACAACAGGTCAAAGAAGAGAAGCAATATTTAAGCTACAAAAATCCATCAAAGATTTCTACTGATGTGCACAAAGTCAACAGGAGTTTGCTTAGGGCTAAGTTACTATTTTATCACAAGGCTGCTCTATTTTTACATGACTCTAAACAAATACCTTATCTTTTGCTTACCAAGTACTTCCTAACTTTTACTACACATAACCAAATTGAGGAATTAATTTCTTTACAAATATGTTACATGACAGGAGCCTTGCACCAGAACACTACTAGTCTTGTAGACTAGTACTTGTACAAAATATTTTTTATATTGATAGCGGACAATTAAGAAGACTGTATCTTTGTACTTCCTTCTAGTTAGCTACTTGCCTGAAACCTGATTATTTTTCAAATTTTTAAAAAGATATGTTTTTGTGTGAATATGCCAATAGGCTCCAGAAGACAACTAACCATTAGGTAAACAAGTACTTATTTTGATAGTTCTTATGCTTGACTCCATTTGAACACTGCCTTGTTCTTGCACTTCTGAGAAAGGGCATTTAAAGTCTTCAATTTATGTTTGAATTGATTCATCAGTGACCTACAAAGCAGCTTAAAAAAAAAAAAGGTCCTGTGAGTCCTCCAGAAAGTACAAGAATGAATAAAAATTAATGAAAAACATGGAAAAAGCACAGAGGGGCAATTCACCTACAGAACAAGGGAAACATTGGACATATGACAAGTAACTCATCAAACCTGGAACAGTATAGGCAGGGGATTTCGGGATACCAGAACATTATGCATATGCTGAAAGCAAATGAAAAGCTCAGAATGGGAAAAGAAAATCACCAGCTTCGTAAAAGTGCCAGGCTCCTAACCACCCTGCTTACCCAAGTATTTCTCTTTTGTTTTCCATCCAAAGGGCTGTAAGTTACGTATCTGCATAATTCATTAGGTAAGTGCAGTGAAGAGGAGTTAGAATAGAAATTTCTGAATGAATCCTAGAAAGGAAATGCAAAATTGAGATAGAGAAAAGAAAGAAAAACAAAAAACCTGGGGCATATTCACTTGTCCTAACCCTGCATACCCAGGAAAAAACAGTGGGGAAGGGTATCCCAAGAACAATAACAGCAGAATATGAATTGTTATGATAGCAGCAGACCACTTGCCTAGAATTTCTTGATCATGTACATCTTTTGGAGCTGTCTCAAGCAAGAATCTGTTAGGAAATCCTCGGGGTTAGCAGGCAAGGGTGCTGCTCCGCCCCATCCGACCCTCCAGTCCTGTTCTTCTGACACTGTACCTCACCTCTAAGGCTCCCTGCAGAAGCTTCCAGGACTTTCAAGGATGACAATGCTGGGACAAGTCTCCTGCTCTCCTTCGAGGATCCCAAAAGAGATACCCAAGATACCCTGAGAGCTTTCTCTCCAGTGGGAAGAGGAGCACTTCTGGCAGATGGGGTGATCTGAATCCAAGCTCTCAAAATAACCCTTAACATCCTGCCTCTACGTGTTCTTCGTCTCCCACCCAAGAATGGCTATTGTGAACTCGAAACACCACTAGCTGTTCTCAGATGAAAAATGGAGAATCTGGTGCTATTTCAGCGACAATTTTCCAAGCTGATGCCTACAGCGATTGCAAATGTATGGACACCTTTTCTTCAAGTGGAGTGACCAAAATAGGCAGCGGTGGGTTTAGCTCTGGCACCACACGCAGGCACTGGGAGATGTATGATTAGTATTCCTGAGCACACTGCACATCCCCAGAATATTATTTTCTTTGAACAGAATCCCATCAAACGGAGCAGCTTCACCCTGAAGGTTTCCATATGTTTTATACTTATTTTCTTCTCAAGAGCTCTTGTGAGGTTGGATCATTTTCTGTTTCTTATTTGGGCTTGTAGCTTCAGAGATGGTTACCACCGAGGATTAATCATTTCGGATTCCTCTCTTCCTGAAGTTCCTGTTTTCACTATTTATAAGCACTCTTGAGAGTATCCTTGTTGCAAGGAGCTCCACTCCAGATTTATCTTTCACATTTAACAAGCACTCTGGCAATTTCTGAAGATTTTTTTGGTACTGTTTATTCAAGTGGTATGCAGCCTATTGCTTCCTTGAGCAATTACTGAATTACAAAAGCATGAATGAAACAAAAATCAATTGCAGGAATTTATTTTTCAGTCTGAGCATACTATTGTTCCTTCAACCCGTGCTCTGAAGTAATTTTACACTTGGTGACCGTCTTGCAGGCAGAAAGCATTCAATCCACATCCATCTGCATGACTTGGATGTTAAGCTTTGTTTAGCAACAAGAAGGTTAGAGAAGGTTCTCCCCATCAAGGCAAATTTCTACCCTTTTTTCTTGACATTTCATAGTTTACATCCCAAAACTGATTCCTACACATCAGTGAGAAAACACTGCAGCTCCAACAACTCCCAGACTTCTTACATGCTGCAGACAGTCACTTTATTTGGATTCTTTTCCAGAAGAAACACTGTTTCTTGCGTGTGTCAGTGGCACCTGGGTTCAGGCAGGACCCCAGGCAAAAACAAAACTGAAAATATCATGGTTATTTATTCCATCAAAGGAAAGGGTCAACTTGTTTACAAGTTTAGAAACACTGTTATAAAAGAAAAACATCTAAAAGAATACTGAGAAGAAAATCCTGGCATTAAGCTCTCACTCTAGCTATCTTTTGCAGCTTCCCTGAGGTATCTTTGTAAAAAACACATGACCACCTCCGGAGAATTTTGTCTCTAAAAGATTGCCAACAGATCGAGTTTCCTTCTGGGTTTCGGAGAGCAGAGATGACTTCTCTTCCAGACATGACTTACAAAGCTTATTCGCTGCTCCCACTCTGCCATCCTTCCTCAGCTCCCTGTGGTCTTCAATACCATATTGTTTCCTTTAAATTCTTTTAGATGACCTCTCTCTCCCCTTTTCTCTGTTTCTACTTCTTTACTTGTAGAACAGAGCGTCTGCTCTGTGCGTTATTTTACAAGATATGCCTTGAATACCTTGTGCAAAATCATTCTTTCATTGCAAACGTCACACAAACAATCCTTGTCCTAGTTTGTGCAAGTTGAAAAGTATTTGATAAAAAAAAGGTATTAGTACCTGCTGCTTGGTTACCCTTTAATTATCTGTTGTTTTCACTACAGCCCTTCTAGTTCTGTGCTGCTCACTAACACTTCATGCTTGGAAAACATACATTTTTTTACCACAGATAGCTGCTGCTCCCTGCAAAATCTGTTGCTGATAATCAGGTCAAAAGTAGGGTATTATCAGCTGTGCTGCAAATAATTAGAGAGCAAATGAGTCCATATTAACTGTTCAGCAGCTAAGTCAGGTCAGTTTAATGTTCTCAACAGGCAGCTGTTCACACATGAAGTGTATTTCAGCAAAGAACATTCAAAGTCTTTCTCAAAAATGTCATCTAATAGTTTGCACCCTCATGCTCCCATTGAAACGTAAACTAGACCTTCAACATAACACGAAACTGCTGAGGAGGTTTTCCATCCTCTTCAGTCATCACTCACAACACTCCAAGAAAAAAGGAGAACGTCAGTCACCTCAACTTCTCTGATGCATTGCAAAGGATCCTGGTGGCTTCTGCTGCTTTTCTGTTGTCAGAAACCAATTTACCATATGTTACAGTACATCCCACACTGGCATTTCATCAAATTACCTGCAGCTCACAGGAAAACAGAACTGCTGTAAGGTTTCTTGGTCAACCAGCAGTGAAATCACAGAGGCTTCCAACCACCTGAGAATCGACCGTAACGTCACCTACGGCAGCAGTAACTCCATACCACCCATCCTGACTCCACACGCCAAATCCAACCCAGCCTCCTTTCGCTGTCCCACAACCACCATAAACCATTTGTTTGTGCTAGCACCAATTCTCATCCGTCTCTCAACTCTGCAGCGATTTAACAGTAAAGATGTTCAGCCCATAAGGTACCAAGCTGTATAATTCTAACCCAAATAACTACCTTTTTTTCTCTATAAAATAAATCACTCTATACAATAACTTTGGTTTACACTGTCCCAATTCCCAACCTACATTTTCAGTACCACCAGGATTGTCCTTCTTCCAGGTCCCAAACCTGCACAGACCCCTCCAGATCCTACATCTCCGGGTTTACCATAGCCTGGTTTCATGGCTCCCCTACCAACAGTGGCAAAAATATACACAACACTCTTTGCTTGGCTTCCAAAGAGGAGAACATTCAGGAAAGAGACGGATGGAGAGGAAGAAAAAAATCCCACAAACCACACACACAAAAAACCCACACAGACAGAAAGAAAAACGAGAAGCAAAGACAGCTACAGGGGAATTTTCTGCATCTTCCTCCCCTGACTTATGAATAAAATAAATAAAGTGTATTGTGAAATGCCAAACTCGGCGCACACATGTGCACTTACAGAATTACAATTTTAAGCATCTAAATAGCCACAGATCTAATCCTTCGTCATCCACTAATCTATTTTCTCATCACTGACAGTAACACCAGATGCTTCAGCAGAAAGCGCAAGAAATTCCACTGTAGGCAGATGTCGAATAATCTCCTCTCCTAGAAAGTTTCCTCCAAGCCTGATTTCTCAGATGCGGGCTTAAGCGATGAAGGATAAACATTTACATCTTTTCTACAGCTCCCCAGAATTGTCTGTTGAGTATTTGGGAAGTTTTTCATACCTCTGGATACTCGTGTGATTTACAGAAATTGTTGTGGGTCTGGCCAAGTTCTGTGCTCCAAGAACACTTTGGCAAATAGTCCCTCAGTCTAATTATACATTTAATGAAAAGAAGAATTAACAATCTTGAATTTTTCAGTGTCACTGCATGCCTAGTTCTTATTATATTGTATGACCAGGAAAAAGGTTCTTAACTTACCTTCTCTGTACCATTCGTCATACTCTCTCTAATATGTTATCCTGAATAAGGGATATACTCTTGCACTATTTGAGTTTTAATGGCATGTAGGGCTTACAGACGCGCAGAATCCGTGGCCTTTTACACTCACAGAACACCACTAACAGAAAACAGGCATTTCATGCATGTTTTTAGCAAGCAACGTGCTACCATCAATTTGTCCTTTTTTTTTTTTTTGCAAAAAACAAGTCTGTAAAGCTGAAAAATATTTTCATAATTAAAGAAATTCAGCTAAACTGTTTTACCTAAAACAGCTCAATAACCATCCCTCTGCATTGCCTGAAACCAAAACATTGCAGCAGCAAGAATCTGAAAGTGAAGCTGACAAATTATATGAATTCTCTAAACTAAGAGAAACAGAGGGAGGGAAAAACACCCAGAGCATGAGTAATAACATCAGATTAATATCCTTTTTCTGAAGAAGCAATATTTAATGTACGCAGACACACATGCATTTGCAATAGCCTCCAAGTTCAGGGGAGTTCTTTCACATCGTCATTCATGCTACACCCTTCTAATATTTTTTCCCATCTGCTAAGGCTGTATTTATCCCACTGCCATAATTATACAGTTTCATTTACTGATGGAACTAGTGTAAAGATTAACATGCTTTATTTTCTCTATAATAGGCATTTAACTTGAACAAATAAAGGTATCTCCACACACCATTCTGTCACTGTTTTTCTCAATGCAGAAGAACTACCCACACGTCTACTGGGGACAGTTTGCCCCACTTGGGTCACTCCAGGGCAGGTAAAACAAGTCATCGCGACTGGCCCAACTTGTCAGCACTTAAAATTGCCCTTTTGGGAAGCACTTTACGAATCTATCCATGGCTATCCATTTCAGAGGTGGAAATTGAAGACAGCTGACTGTAACAACTTTTTAAACAAGACTGCTGTTCACAGAGACGATTAGGCAGCTAATCTGTGATAAGCCTCCTGATAGATAAGTCAGACTCTTGAGCAAGGATCTGAAGGCTGAATAAGGAGAGGCCTCTGTGTGGGGCAGAGAGAGCTGGGGAGTAAGTACGGGGTGGTTGGGGAAGAATGGGAAGGTCTGGGACACAAAGCTGCCAGCGCTGGGCAAACAGAGGGGCTGGTCAGTGCCCGGAAAAGCGAGAGGAAAGACAATGAACAAAGCAGCACAGAACTCTCTGTAGCGCTTTCACTGTACTTCAGAGTAGCATGAGAGGTAGCAGCAGGAGGATTTAGTGATTATGTTCAGCATGGTCAGACCAACACATATGGAAAATGGTTTGGACCGGTGAGATTTTTATCAAATATACAAGGGGCACGAACTGGTACGAAGAAGAAAACCGCAGTAACCAGAAGGCACAAAGATCAAAGAAGAGTTTTGGCAACCTAGCTAGGAAGAGGAGAGGCTGCATTTGCAGAAGGCAGCACCCTATTTACTGCCAGAAAATTAGAAAAGGATCCTATTTACAAATATCAAAAGAGCATGAGATCAGGATTTGGCATACCACTTATCTCCATGACACAGAGGAGACTTCGCTTGAATGTTTGCACCTGGATGCAAATTCAACCTGAACATGTTTTTGGAAGAAGCAGCCAACAAGGCTGAATCTTCTATTTTACTTCGGGTTCACGTTTAAGCATTAAAAATGATTTACTGGAATCTGAAATGTCCAAAGAGGAGAATAAAGATAGAGGTGTAACTGGAGTACCTGAGCAGGCACATGGAAACATATTAAAATAGATCAGATGACAAGAAAAACAGATAATTACAATGAATAATCTGCTATATGCAGCCAGTAGACTTAATAGTCTACCAGAAAAGCACTCTTTGTACTAAAGAGCTTTAGATTCTAGATGATTTATAAATCAGAGATTTGTTTACAATCTGGCCACCATCTCTGGAGCCGAGAGCGAGGGACGCAGCAAACGAGCATCTCCCTCAAAAGGCTATAAAAAGTTCTCTGTTTCATTGGATTTAAAACGTGCAAATGCAATTATTCAGCTTATTCACTGCTGTTTCCTCTGGACATCAGAAATTCAGAGGAAAAAAATAAAAAGCATTGTAAGAATTCTGCTGTTAAGATAACTCACACACCTATCAGGAATTCTCTCTTCAGTGCAGGCAACCTCTTGGGACACTTCCTATTGTGGTAGATGCTGAGCAGCACACAAAACAACTCCTTAACCTCTGTGGCTACGTTCCACCCCAAGAGACCTAGAGTAAATAGCTCGTTGCATATCAGAGCTGATTTATCACTCCTCAACCTTCACCCAAGGAGGTGAAAGAAGCACCCTCTCTGCTCTGCGGCCGCCCCAAGGGCTCGCAGGCAGCTGCGGTGGAGCTCCGCAGAGGAAACCCTCAACTTCCAGATCCTCTCTGAACTCACCACTCCCACCAGGCACCGAACTGAGAAAAGCAGAAGCAGAAAAAACCCCCCCAGACTGACTCAAACCACATGTTAGCGAACGCGATGCACAGCCGTAGAGCCTGGGAGAGAAAACGTCACAGAGAAATTAACGCTGGGAGGCTCGACCCGAGAAGTTCCAAGGCTGCACATCACTTTGGAGGTACAGCCGAGGTCTGGCCCGTTTCTGAGGGGGACACACAGCATCCCCCAGCCCGTGGTACCACACAGGGGAGGATATGACACCTGGACACGTTTAAACGAACCGCGATGCCGCGACGAGGCGGCCTTAACGCGTCCAAAACACCACGAGTAATCCCAACAGAAACTGGGACAAAATGCAGGAAAATCATTTTTAAAATAAATAAATTAAAAAATAATAAAAGTACATCTTTTCCCCTCTGGAAAACCAATAGGTTTTTTGTTTTTTTTTTTTTTT
>NW_010118192.1:0-1194 GCF_000699245.1 Pterocles gutturalis
CACAGCCCAACATGCAACCCCAGCACAGCTTCACAACAGCCTCCTACCACACCCCAGTATGCTCCAGTACATCCCAGTACACCCCAATGCTGCTTAGAACACCCCAGAACACCCCGATACACCTGTAGCAGAGCACAGCACACCCCAGTACATCCCAGTAGATCCCAGTACACCCCAATGCCGCTTAGAACACCCCAGAACACCCCGATACACCTGCAGCAGAGCACAGCACACCCCAGTACATCCCAGTAGATCCCAGTACACCCCAATGCCGCTTAGAACACCCCAGAACACCCCGATACACCTGCAGCAGAGCACAGCACACCCCAGTACATCCCAGTAGATCCCAGTACACCCCAATGCCGCTTAGAACACCCCAGAACACCCCGATACACCTTCATCAGAGAACAGCACACCGTAGTACATCCCAGTACATCCCAGTACACCCCAGCACACACAATCAGGTCCCTCCAGTATTGCAGAACACAGCGGTGCCACCCCAGATTTGGGCACAAGCAGCCCCGGTGCCACCCGCTGCCCGTCCCCACTGCCACCTGCAGTGCTGGTGCCGTGTCCCCAAGCGCGTCCCTCCGGGTGCCACCGCGGTGCCACCGAGCGCGGGGACTTACGCTCGTCCTCGGCGTGGCAGGCTCAGCTCCTTCTGCAACGAGAAAAGCGAGAGGCAGGGTCAGAGTGTGTCCCCACACATCAGGGTGTCCCCATGCGTGGGACTCCCACCTCCTGCTGGCCATGGCTGTGTGCCTGGCAGTGTCCCCACTGCCACAGCTGGCCCTCGGCACCGGGGGGTCACTGGAGGGGTGTCACCACAGGATTGGTCCCTGCTCACCATGCCCAGGGTGTCCCGGCTCTGCTGTGCCAGCTGAGGGTGACAAATCCCTGGCGTGGGGTCACCACAAGGGGACATCTCCCAAAGTCCCCAGGGCTGGTGGCCCGGGGGCCAGGTCTGGGTGCAGGAGCACACAGGTGGCAGAACGGGCACAGCACCCAGCCACCTGGCTGGAGGGTGACCCCAGGGTGGTGGCTGTGCCCGGTCCCCCACCTTGTCCCCAAAACCCGGAACTGCCAGCAGTCCCCCTGCTGTTGATTTTTCCATCCACTGGGAAGATTTTTTGGGCGAACTGTTTGCTCGCAGGTGGTGCAATGGGGCAAAGGGCAGCAGCGCGGGCAGGAACT
>NW_010118193.1:0-15201 GCF_000699245.1 Pterocles gutturalis
CAACCCATGAGTCTCTTTTCCTTTACCCCCTTTTTTTTTTTGCCCGTCCCTGGGAGGGGGGAGGGTGAGTGAGCAGTTGTTGTGGTGTTTTGCTGCTAGCCAAGGTCAGAACCACAACAGGTAGGGATGGTGGTAGAAACGTGTGTTCTGCCTTCATTGAAATACATATGAGCCTTTTAAAAGGACAGCCAACAAATCAGACAGGGAACTTCCCAGGAAACCCATTCATATATTGATGCCTTTTGTCCTCCCAATACAAATTATTATTTTTCTTGCTATTTTTCAAAATAAAACAATACATTTTTAATATAAACTGTTTCACATTTCCAATTAGTAAATAATTTCTGGAATCAAAGTCTACATATTAAAGGAATCCTGGAATGTAAACTTTGAAAGCTCTGTGGCTCCATGTAAATACATTAAAAAGAATCAAAGTTATGGTTGTGAAAGAAAAATTGGCATTAAAATACATTAAGGACCTAAGTTATTTGAATTATTTTTTAGCACATTGCAGTCTTGGTCATGGATCCAAATCCTTTTCAGCAGTGGCACAGTCCATAAATGTAGTACTTGCCTAAAAAAACATACTTACCTTGAGGAACTGCATAAAAAAGTTATTTAGATCATAGCTGGATGCTTGCTAATAGAGGATAACAGATAGATTTGTACAGATAGAATGGAAAGTAAAATGAAACTATAGTTTTGGGAGAAATAAGTTACGATCAGTACATTGTTGAAGTCTGAGGTGGGGAAAACAATAACATTTTAAAAAAGATCTTGTGTGAATCTGCCTTTTTACAAAAGGATGGATCAATAGGAATACTTCTGAAATTATAATTTCAAGTAAAAAGTGAGGTGAAGGACTAATTATTAGAATGAGTTTCAAGTATTTTAGATGAATTAGTTTACTGTACAATCAATTCATAGCTCTAAATATAACCATTTTAATGACAAAATATAAACCTTTAAACCTCACTAAGCTTTGACTTTGCTCCTCGCAAGCAACATATATTGTAGGAAAGTAAATTAGAATCTACAGTAAGCCTTAGAGCATGACACCTTTGTGCTTGGATCAAAGTGAGGAATACCTGTGAGGTTAGGGATGAATTCAAATCAAAGGCTCACGGTGAGAAAGAAAATGAGTGCTAGCCAACACGAACAAAGCAATTCTTTCCAAAAAGCTTTTTGCTACTGTTAGTAGATATGATAATATTTTATAAAGGTTGATGCATTACAGAACTATGTTTGTATATTGCTTTGAAGTTAAGCTTTCAGAATATTGCAGCTAAAACTGGGCAAAATTTTATAGCCCAGCAAAAAGCCCAAGTAATCTTTTTTGGACCAAGTATTTGCTAAAGTTCAGCTTCAATTAACTGTGTGAACCTCCTGGAGTTTTAGGTGATCTATTCAACTTGAAATAAAGCAAGCATCATACATGGTGGTGTGGCATTTCAGCCTGCAGTGGGACTTCTTCCTGACAGTGTGCCTCATACCATCTTGTTTGATGCAATTTATTATTTTTTTCTTCATTTTTAATAATAATAATAATAATAAATAGCACCTGTTTCCTCCATCCCCTTGGAATTCCCTAGAGTTTTATTTTCACACCTTTTGTTTTGTGGGGTAGAGGAGACAGCATTTGCTTCTTCCAGTCCAGCACCCACAATAAGTGAATTGAGAATGGAAAGCAATTGCCTTTTCGCTTTACTTTAGGAGCAAGAAATATTTTTCTAATGTGGCTGCTATCACTTCCCAATGGCCTATAACTCATCCCGGAATTAAAGTCTGCACATCTGCAATCTGTGCTGAAAGCAGCCTTGTTATTGTGTGGGTTGACTGAGGTAATAAACAAAGTATAAGGTAGGAGAAAAAGAATAGATGATCGTAAGAATGAATGGCACATAGAGAAGAAAGGGCAAATATTTGCATGAATATTTTTCAGTTGTTTTTGCTTGCTTGGTTTTTAGCAGAAGGCAGAGAGCTTCCTTTTTTTTGCCCTCTGAAAGTTTATATGGTTTCCTATAAAGATTCAAACTTGAAAAAGATGATATTGATTATATAGGTATATGAAAAATCATGACCTAAGGCCTTGCATGCAGGAGTGTAAGCATGAGCAGAAGCCTATATAGGAGCTGTAACTAGGACTGCACATATCCTGCCAGGCAGCTGCCAGTCAGCTGTTTCTCTTTTCACTGAGCTGTCACTGGGTTGAAAAGAAATAGAAAAGACTGAGATTTTTAGTGCAGGAAAAATCAGGTCTGTCTCTCTCACTTTCTACCCTCCACAGGGAAAGAAAGGATTTTTTTCCTAAATGGACAACAGCATACCTAAGAAATTATGCCATCTTTAATGAAAGCTTAAGGAACTGAAATTATAGGATTAATTTTATTGCATTAGCAGATGTGAATGAAGGTCTAACAGTTGGAAATGTAATGCTGTTAGCAACATGATAATAAACTATTTTTATCTTCATTCTGCCTAGAAGTCCTATGCAATTAGTGTCCAATAAGCTCTTATTTAATAAGTCATGATGAACGCTTTAAAAATGAAAGCTATTTCTTTGAGAGCAAGATATATGTTGTGTACTACGTGTAGAGACGGATACTAAACCACAGAAATAACTGCGAAAAGGAACAAAGGAGGGAAAAAGTTCACAAGGCTGAAATACAGCTTCCTGCTTAGGCCGGTTGAGGAGTTTTTCTCATTAATGCCTTTTAAAAAACTCTTCTAAACATGCCAGAATGGAAGCGTTTCTGGAAAGATCTTCAGCTCGGACAAGAATGATTGGAAAGGTGTCTTTGGTTCAGGATCTGAAATGAGTGATTCTGTGTGTATGTGGGAATGAGAGAGCGAGACAAAAAGAAACTTCCCAGGTCAGAGCAGCCTCCTGGCTGGCACGGAATCTGCATGTAGCATCAGCAAAAGGGTGTGGAAAGCTGCTTCTAATTTTCTTGCTGTTTCTACATCGGTTTTTAGACAGGGGATTTTCTGATGAACCACTACGCAATACAGTAAGGGTTTTATGGATCCTTTCTTTATCAGTTACATTGATTACTCTTTTCTGCATAGGTTTACGATTTATAAATTATTTCCTTTTCAGTATGAAGAGTATGCATTGAATTAAAATAATCGTTCTGTAAGTGGAATGATATTTTGCAAAGTTTGACCACAAAGCATATCCTTTTCTGGTATTTTTTTCTCTTTATTTAAAACTAGAAAAAGTTTTTTAGCAAGAAAAAATAACCTCCTAAATGTTTTTGCTCTCTTCTATTATTTGACAGAACATTTGCTCAATTTCTCCCAGACGTTACATACAAGCAGTGGCTTCTGCTAGATAGCAAGCTCTGAAATGCTGTACTGGACTCAGGTGCCCAGAGACTGTCGGTGGGGAGGGTGGGGGCTGCAGGGTGGCCCCTGTGAGGATCAGCCGGGGCTGCCCCGTGCCGGCCGTTCCCAGCCGGCTCCAGCCCACCCACCGCAGGGCACGGCTGAGCCCCGCAGACACCATGGCAGCTCCTCGAGGAGAGGCTGGGTCAGGAAGGGAAAAACGCTGGCTGGCAGAGAGGGGGAAGTGTGAGATAGAGCCCTGGGAGCCCCAAGGGGAGAGGGAGAGGAGGGGGAAGAGGGGCTCCAGGCGCTATAGCAGGGATCTCCTGGAGAGAACATGGTGGAGCAGGGCACAGGTGTTGCCCTGCAGCCCACGAGGAACCCGGGCTGGGGCAAGGGGAAAGTGTGAAGAGGAGGGAGCAGCAGAGAGAAGCTGTTACGGACTAACTGCAACGCTCGTTCCCCATCCCACTGCGGCACTCAGGATGGGGAGGCAAAAGAGGTGGGGCTGAAGGAGTAAAGTTGAGCCTGGGAATAAGGTTGTGGGGGAAGGTGTTTTATTTTTTGTTTCTTACCATCCAACTCTGTTTTTAATTGACAATGCATTAAATTAATTTTCCCCAACTTGAGTCTGTTTTGCCCACGATGGCAACTGCTAAAACATCTGTGTGTCCTTACCTCCACCCACTCCCCCTGTTCTGTTGAGGAGGGGGAGTGCCAAGGAAGCTGGGTGGGTGTCTGGCAGCTGGCTGAGGTCAGCCCACCATGCATTTCAGCATTTCATAAACTTCCTGTGATAAACTGTCACTTGCATCCTAAAATTACCCAACGAGTATGGTCACCTGCATCCACAGGTCTGGTTAGGTTTTAAGGCTCCTATAGGGATATTTCTGGAGAGTGATCCATTTTAAAGATGCACGTAACAACAGATCTGGCAGAAGACAATCAGGTTCTTCCCATTGACTTTTAAGATTATGAAATAAATTTCAGTTTTGCATAATAACCAAACTTTTGAAAGTGATCAAAATGACTTGTTTATTAAATTATTTTTCTAGGCTTTTTTCAATTAGGGACATTCTCATCCTGTGGAGTCTTCCTGGAACCTTAGCAACTATTTTGTTAAACACACCAGTGAAACTGAAACCTCTTCATATATTTTTTTGGCATAAGAGACTTTTTTTTTTTTTGGTAGTAGTAGTATTAGAACAGAGAAGCTTTTTATTCAGCACTTTCAAACAGCGCCCTCTGTAAACTTTTGTAACCATTTTTTTGTCACAGATAGAGGAAGAATTACATAAACTGAAAATGTCAATGCCATTTCTTTTGTGAAGAATTTTGGTCAGAAGCTGTTTTAGAGAACATCTTTGAATAGAGGCAGGGAAGTCTGTGCTTATAGTTGTCAAATACAGCTTAAAGCTATTATAGATTTGGAACAGGAAAATGTACATACAGGCTGAGCTTTTGGTCATGGCGAATCAGAAACAGGTTTGGCATTTGACTGCTATGTTGCTATCCTATTTATTAAGCTTGTAAAGGAAATTGTATTACTGAGGCTGTTGACGTTTTCTAAGCACGAAAGAGGAAAATGGTGGTGTCAGTTTGCACCTGACCACACTGCTCTTCACAGTTTTCCTTTCTGCATCCTCTCTCATTGCTTTGGCAATGTTCACCATTTGCTATGTGGAATAATGCCAGTCTCCAGTAGCACTGTGCGAAAGTGACTCCAAGCCTCAGCATTATATTGAGAAAAGTTATCTAGTGTTTCATTGGGACACATAAAATTCTTCACCCCAGGGAACAGCATTCTGTATGTGACATATGGTAGTATGTAGAGTGCTGCTGGTCTAAACATTCAGAGACATCTCAGTCCTGGTTCACATGTTTTATGGCATTTTCATATTCCCTTCTGTCAACTGATGTTCTCCCCATGGCTACAGGCTCGTAAAGCAGGAGTCCAACCATTCAGGGATTCCCATTGTATTTTACATCCAATATACTTCTAATACTTATTTTTTCTTTAACTGAAGAAAATAAAATAAGGTGCCTGTTCATGAGGTGCCTATTTTTTTTCCATGTGTAGTAGGTTATCAGTTATGTACCTTTTAGTTGTGGATATCTTACATCATTAAACGTTCACTGTCCTTGTGTGTGATCCAAGCATTATTTCATATAAGAATTATATTTATATTATATTATATTGCAAAGTACAGAATGAATCTGCTTGTGTGAGCAAGAAGTTACACTCTGGAGAAGTGGAGATACTTGGTGATGTCTGCCTATTTTATTCCTACAGAACTGGAGAAAGAAACAAAGGGAAGCTCTTGATTGCGAAGCATAGCCACGTCTACCTCAAAACCAGAGCAATTCCAATGTTGAAGAAAGTTGCTTGTATATTCACTGTATTATCAATTCCAGTGTGCTTATGAACCCACTCCCTGGGTGACTGAAACCTTAATAAGAAGCATGGGTGGAGGAGATTATATTGAAATTTAACATTGCTATGATATTTCAAGAAAGGTCAATGGTTTGAAGACATACCTTGAACCCGAGAACAGACTGACTGAAGCTTGGATGATGTAAATTTTCAGTAGTAGTCAAGGAGTTTACTTCCAAAGTGCAAATTTGAAGCAAGAACCTCAAGCCTTACTCAGTTGTGGAACATGTTGCGTCCTTGTAGTGACTGTAATGCTTTATGAGTGGGTTGCTTTGGGTAAGTCTCGTCTCCCCATAGCAGTGCTGAAAAATGGAGCATGAGATGTCAAAATCATTACAGCAGACTGGAACTACTAGGAGATCCCTCTAACTCTATTATCCTAATTTTGGGTTGCTGGCACTTCTCTAACCAATGCCTTACTGCTAATTGGAACTAAATATTTTCAAATACATTCCACAAATTCTTGCTATAGTGTATATGATAAGAAGGGTGTTTTACTGCATGATTCATAATGGAAAGAAAAGAATTGTCCAAAAAAAAGCATGCTTGGGTTTTTAGGGGAAGAGAAAAAAAGAAATTACATGAAGTGGTGGTTTCCAGAATCAGCATAGTAGAGAATTTAAGTTACTGACAACATTGCTCAGTATTTCTAGTAAATATCTGAGTGGCAGAGGAGTGCACTTGAGTGAGACTGACTGCACATACAATAGGATTGGTTGCAAATACTGTAAAATGAGATTTCAGAATGATCTTGACAACTTGGAGAAATAGTCTGAGATAAATGAAAGGTAACCTGACATTGGACAATATGCACCCTTAGCTAAACATTTTGCAGAATCAAGATAGGGATTAGTTGACAACAGTTCTGTAGAGGAAGATTTTGAGATTACAGTGAATGGCTCAATATAAAACTTGTGAAAAAAAGCAACATCAAACTAAGTTCATAAATATGTGAAAGTCGTAAGAAATAGTTCTTCGCCCTACCAGGCACAGGGGAGTCTCTGCTGGACACTGTGAAATTCTTAGGCAAATATGTTAAAGGGTGAAATGGACTAACTGGACAGAGTCCTGAGAAGTGCAACAAATGACTGAGGATGTAATAAACCTGAAACTTTCTGAACTGATGATGAGAATACTGAAAGGACAGGATAATTTAGTGTAAGGGAGGAGGGCACCAACACTACAGCCAGGCAGGTGAGCATTCCTGTTCAATAGCATTCAAGAAGGGAGCAACTGCGAGGGGAGGAGACACATGAGGAGACATGTGAAGAGACATGTTCAGAGGAATGTGGGGATAAAGCAGAGTAGGAGAAATTGAGGAGACACATGGAACAGGACACTGTTGGGAATATGTCTGTAGTTTCACTCTTGGAAGTAGGTGCTCAGTAGCTACTCAGTACCGGAGGAGGTACTTCTGATGAGCTGCAGACCCTGCCTGGGGCAGGGACACTCCTAAGGGATTATGGCCCATGGGCAACCAACCCGCACCAGAGCACGGACACCCCCAGAGCACTGCAGCCCATGGACAACCCATGCTGGCGCAGGGACACCCCTGAGGAACTTCAGCCCCTGGAGGACCGTGCTGAAACACAGGAGCAGTAAGAAACATGAATCGGTGGAGAAAAATTAGTAAAAAGCAAGGGGCAGCAGAAAGAAACCATTACACAGACACTTCACCAAAGGGACTGGGAGTGTGACTGAGTGTAATGTGTGGCAACAACAGGGGAAGTTGCACCTAGGAAAGGGGAGGGAGAATAGTTGGGCTGAAACAGTCTGGGGAAGGGAGTAGGAAAGGTGTTTCCCTAAGGGCAGGTTTACTTGTTTGTTTTCTTATTTTATCAATATTTGAATCAGTAATTGTTTGTATTAATTGTCAATAAAATAATTAAGTAGAATTGCCTGAGTTGAAACTGTTTTGCCAATGACAATGCAACTGTTGAATTAGACATTGTGACAAACTTTCTAATGGCAAGGCTGTTTAAGTAATGTAATAGCTGTCCTAGATTCTGTCATTGTAGGTTTGGATTTTAGCGTACTACAAATGCTAAGTAGGGATCACTCAATTCACAGGATCGATTTTTTGATCTCTAGCCGTGCTTAGAGACCAGTCTCTTCCTCCGTTTCCCTGCTATGCCTTGCCACTCTGTGTGATACACTCTGATTCCCTTAATTTATAACTCTTAGAATCCTTTACCTTTCAGTCTCCTGCCTCCTTTTACGTTCCCTTAAATGTTTTGCTCCTAGGGTCATTTTGGTCCCCAGTCTTGATTACACACAGACACACTTTATTCACCGTCAGCAGAACTGCAGTAGACCTGTTCTCCTTTCTCCTGTGCCCTTCTGGTTTTTCTTTCCCCATCTTAGCTGCAACCAAAGAGTTCAGTATTTGCTCACCTTTATCAACAATTATATGGATAACTCCGAAGTGAGCCTTAACTAATGAAATATTGGATGGCTTGGTAATATCAATGATTTGATTGCTAGGCTGAGAATTAGGTTTGGGAGTACGCTAAATGGCTGGGTAAACCCTTTTGAATATTGTGTATTCCTAGCAGAGGGCAATTAATGCCATCCAATTAGAATTCAGAGTGCCACACACTTGGGACCTAATAGAGCAAATAATTATGCTGGAGGTGTGTACAAATTCATCTGCATTTACAAATGCTAAATGCACATTAAAGACTGTGGCTTTTCAAAAATCACATAAATACTGTCTTCTGAGATAGCAATCTGAATATTTTAAAGATTTCCTGTGGGCATATTTCATACTAAGCTTTCATTTTTAGGAAGGATTGCATGACTGTAATTCTTCCTTGTGTCTCAGATTTCGCAGTGCTAACACACAAAATATATTTATTTTCTTTCTTAGAGATTCAAACTTTTAATCCAAATAACTAAATACTGATTTTTTAAATACAAATATGTACCAGCCAGAATCCACACTGAAAATACACAGAACTATTGTTGAAGCTTTCTGTCCAGAACTCAAATGTTATGAGTGGTTCTGCAAGAAGGGAGAAAATAATATTGGGTCCTCTTTGTACCTGGCTCTTGCCTGTTTGAGATTGGTCACAGTTTTTGGGAACCAGTTACATTTTGTTTTTGAGGAGGGGAGTTAGAATAATACTTTATAACCATTGAGTCCCAGAATATATTTAGTGCTACAATATCAAATAAGAACTATTTGGATTCTGCAGTCAAAAAGTCATTCTCTGCTGAATAAAGCCTCCACCAGCAGCTAGATTTAGACAGGGGGGGTGACATGATCTGAGCATTTGATTCTGACCAGATATGTTTGTGCTACCACATCCAGTTTTGAAATGCAGCCACCTAATCCATTTTGTGGTATTTGACTCTTCCACCTGTATTTTGAGCTGTTGGTTATTGCTGATATATGACACCTGCCACATAGCATCACTCCACAAAAAAATCAGAGTATCTAGGCAGAGAACTGAGAGCAAAGCAGAGCTGTAGGGCAGACCTCAGCCTCTGCAGGATAGTGTTCTGCATCACAAAACCACACCAACCCCAGACCAAAGAATCTTAGCTACATGTCTACCAGGGTTATTTTAACACTATTTTTATGCCATTTAATGAGGTTTGGTAATAGGTTGCTACTATAAGTGTATGCAATCATAACAAAGAGCAGCAATATATCCTCTCCACTTTGTCTTCACGCAATGTGTGTCTGCCTAAAAGCACTCCAACATTTTTGCTTTGTCAGGGGTGGATGAATAGACTATGGGAAATGGGGTTGTAGCCTGAACTTAACAGTAACTGGCTCTGGTGCAGAACATAAAACACACTGAGATGGAAAGCAGTATTTTGTAATGCATTATAAATACATCATACTTTGTATAATTGAAAATATTTCATTTAAGTTATGTAATTCAAATTGCATTTGTGTGACACTACTTGAGGTTCCATATCCTGATAACTGGGGTTTTATCCCATCATATTAATGATTATTTATTCGCTCAGTACTAAGACAAACAGCAAAAAAGAAAAGAATGAATTTTAAAATGCACCTTTCCATAATGCTGTCTGCCTTTTCCATTGTGAAGCTACTTAAGAAGCAACCACACCACCAAAAATAAACCCAGCTTTCATTCCATTAACTCGTAACTGTGTTGTTTAATTCACGTACACGTTTTGAGGTTTTTGAGTAAAGGATGATACATCCTAACTGAAAGAAAACCTCTGGACACAGTAACTGCAAACTTTCATTACATTTTTGAGAAAGCAAAAGTGTCTGTTGGAAAAAAATCAGACAGGTTGGAAACTTCAACATCTCTAGAATTCTGTGTTTTTTTATCACTGTAACACACTGAGGAAGCCTAAGAACAACTCAAAAAGGAAGGTTTTCATAGCAAGGCATAAGAAAAAAACACCAAACCACTCCAACTTTTTTTGTTTGTGCTTTTTGCTTTCCGTGCTTGTATTGCAATAAAGCTTCTTTAGTTTCATTTTAGGTAGGCTTGCCCAATACAATTTCATAAAAATGTATGGTAGAGAAACCATGAGATCTTACTGTTTTACTGTAATAAAACCCAAATTCTTTTATTCTTTTAATAGCACATCTTTCCATTAAGTGAAAAACTTTATAGAATCTGGGACATGTTAGAATAAAGGTCAAATAATCTAGCTTTATTACTTATCATTCTGCAATTATATAATAAATATCTCATTCATCTTAATGCATATATGTAAAAAGTCAGAAGTAGGACATTTCTGTGAAAATTATTACCCTACAGTTATCTAGTTTTGTGTCTTTGAATCTCCATCTTAACTTTACTGAGCACTGAATATACATTCGTTTGCACCATTACAAATTATTTTCATCACATTAAGTACTTAAATAATTTTAGATTTTGTTAGAGGTGAAGGCCGTAAAAGTAGAAAATTCAGAAGGAGTGAAATTTTACCTAACGTATTTGATTGCCTGTATTCCACTTCATTGTATCTTAACTACTTCCCCATTTAGCAAAAGTGCTTAAATAAGTGCTTTATGTAATACACACTTGTTGACAGAAATTGGATCAACTCCAGTACTTAAAGGTGGTCTGTACATGAAGTCTACCCATAGCCGTCAGAGTTAGCTATGACCTTCAAGCTGTCTAATGGTGTGATCAGAACCAAGTTTTACTCCTTTTAGTCAATGGCAGCTACTAGGAAATGACTGAGTTGTGTGGTGTGGTGGTGTGTGTACAAGTAAGCTGCTTAATTTCCATTTTTAATCTAAATCTGCTAAAACTTCGGGTGAACTCCTCTCTTATCAGATACAATATAACTCAGTCCTTAAAGACCCTTAAAATTAATCAGGTATAGAAGAGTGAGATGGGAAAACTCTATGTTTCTCATTATTTGATCACTTCCCTTACTCCCATCTTGCAGTTGTTGTAATTTGCCAAAACATATCCAATACATGAAATGAAACCCAACGCTTCTAAGAATGAAGGTCAGATTTTCATCTGGTGTACATCAGAAGAGTTTCATTAAATCAATGAAAAAACAATAGCTTTTAATGAAAAATGACAAGTTCTTGAAGTTGGTAGGTGTCTATCTTGTACATCTGTACTATATACTGTCTCTGTTACTCAACTACTTTGTTACTCAACCTGTTCCTCTGTGCTAGCTGTTTTCTTTATTTTTTCTTTCTTGACATCCGTAACATAAAGGGTCCAACTGCATAATTCTGGATCAAGAAAAATCTTCAGTGATTTTAATGGGTTATTTTATTTATACTTTGACTGCTCTGACTTGATCATTAATATGAAAACACACTTAGAAATGTTGCTATACTTCTGTAGAACAGTTACATGCTGATCTGATCTTTCTGGTCTTCCCCCTACTTGAACTGAGCTGTTACAGCTCTTGCTCATGTTATTTTTTGGTAACGATCTTTACGTGGCTTTCAACTGTGAATCCCTTAAAAATATTAGCTGTTTTTTTGTATGTTTTTGTATGTACTAAATGTTTTTGCACAGTTGGAAAATGGCAGAGATAACACTGAAGACCTTTAAGAGAGAAAAAACAGTTTACCTACATGTATAGTTGGAACACAATGAAGTTTTCATGAACAACGCTATTGTTAATCCAAAACCTTAAAAAGGGAGGAAAAGGAAACAAAACCCCAAAACTCAAAGTTACACACATACATATATACATATAGAAAAATTATGCATATTAAAAATTTACAAATAATCTACATGTAGAAAGATTATATATTTTAAAAGTGTACAAATAATCTGTCTTTTTAAAAGCATTTCAGATGTAATTACTCATATACTTTCTATCCTAAGTCTGGAAATAAACATTGAAATCTAACAAAACCATAGTTTCTTTTTTCATTTTCCTGATTACAGTACCAGGAACTTTAAGAAAATGTCCATCTGAATAAAAACTCATAAAAAAATTGTAAGAAATTACAACATGGACTCTCACATGCAACTCCTTGAAAAGATGTAAAAGGAGCGCTTGACTGCAGGGGATGGATGATGTAGGGAGATGAAATGTATTGCAATATGTTCTGCTCCAGCTCTTCCTTGGAGGCTGCTGATCTCAGCAGAAAGGTCCGGTTACCTTGCTTGTTTTCAGGCTCATCTAGATGAGAACAGAGCTTGTGGCTCTCAGGTCTTGTATTCAGTTTCTCAGTGTGAAAAATCGTATACATAGTTGTAATTATAAGTATGTCTGAAAATAGCTTTTTTTCAAAATTAATGTTAAAGCATCTCAAAAGAAATATTTTTTATTTTCTCTATTTTTTCTAATTTATAATTTGCATTTAGTTATTATTTGCAAAAAGTTAACAACAATGCGAACTCCACAGAGGATCTGCAGTCTGATACCTCTCTCTTTCTCTTGCACTTTTCTAAATTAGTAATGAGACCATGAAGAATAAAGTGTATAGTATTTAGAGGAAAGGCAGCTTCTCTCTGGCATACAATACTGAACGAATTTCAACTGCAAATCATAAATCTGTGCTCTGGACTGCAGAAGAAACTAGCTTTTTTAAAAATGAAGCCCATCTCAAATTAAAAGGTTACAGTTAAAAGAAATTGTGATGCGCTATGTGGCTATTAAAACTTACTAGCAAAAGTGTAGAAAAAAATAATATCTGGAACACAAGCTATTCAGGAATTCAAAAGAGTTTAATCAGGTTTTTTTCTGACTGAGAGTTTAATAAAAGCAGTTGCTTTTGCTGCAACAATTTTGAATTTCAGTGCACATTCGTTTGAGACAGTATAATGAAGGATATCTTACGTTTACAGTCAGAGTCTCAAGTTTTTTATCAAAAGGACTCGTTTAGCAATAAGCAATGTCTGTGTCCTCATTTTTCATGACCACATGATATATCAAAGCTTTTTAGTGTCCTGTTTGATATGTAACATAGGAGGCTGACTGAAGCTAAGAAACACTGATAATGCAGTTTGGTGGGGATACCTGGAATATTTCTGTGAAAAATATAAAAAAGGTAATCTCAGACAAGTAATAAATCTAGTATACCCAAATGACTGGTCTGGTTAAGAAGGTAAACAGTAGTTTTCTTAGGAGGCAGAAAACAAAAATAGTTACTTTCTTGTTTTTTTCCCCTGCCTTTTCTTTGGTATGTTTTTGAGAATCCCACTTGCGTTACCAAACATGTTCCATACCCCTCTCTCAGCAATGGGAAATTTAACACAAAGAGAAACAGAGCAAGATCTAAACCACTGCAACAGGTGGTTGCATGTTTTTGCAACAGTGAATGTCTCAGTACTGAGATTTTGTATACATGAGTCACCAAGAGGAATCTGAAACCCTTTGTTAGATGTATGGGGGTTTTGGGGGAATATTTGTTTGTCTAAACTCTTGATTGCATCCAGCTCTGCCTGAAATTGTAGAGGAAGTGCATGAGGGAGTCATAGACGTGGAGAAATGAGTAGGTTATTTTGAATAATAAGTTAGTGAACAGATCAATTGAGACAATGTGTGAGTATATTTAGTTTATTTCACCGAGCACAAAGCTGACAAAGAACATCTTGTAGTACCATGTGTTTACAGGGTACTGCTAAAGACTGCCCTAAAACTGTAAAATGCAGCTTAGTAGATCATAGCAAACACATTTATGAATCTGAACATATATTTTAAAACTGCATTTAGACCTTCTTAGATTACTTCAAACTTCTCAAAGCTGCAATTTCTCTGTGTCTGTGCACTCTTGTTCTAACAGGCTATGAAAATACAACAAGCTCTGTACTGATCTGACCTATGCTCACAAAGTTTTTTCTGATAAGAAGAGGAAAGCTCCAATTTGTAAATACATGTGGCAGAAAATGTGTTAGAATGCATGGCATTGTCTGCTTGTTTTTGGCTGTAAATCCACCGTGCTGATGAGGGCGTAGGGTGTGGCAGCAGGGCTGGCCGGGCACTCTGCCCACAGCAGGGTCACTCCTGGGAACCACTGGGTTCCTGGTGGCAGGTGGCATTTGATGGCCCCAGAGCTACAACATGGTTCTGCCCCGGGTCAGGCCCCACAAGGCCCATTTGTCGCAGCTGAGAGGTCACAGTCAGTGGGCCGCCTGCCCAGGTAGTAGTGCCTCTGCAGCGATCTGCTCCAGACCCTGGCCTTATTCCTCTGGCGGTGGGGGAGTGAGGTGACCACATACTCCTTGCAGTCATTGTCTGCTCTCATGGCATGCAGCACCTGCTCCAAAGGCTGCCTGCAGAGTGGGCAGGCACCTCTCCCTCTGGCCCAGTGCAGGAAGCAGGCAAAGCAGAAGCTGCGGAGGCAGAAGGCCATGTAATCTGTGTTTTCAATGTCACCCAGGCAGATAGGGTGCCAGCAGCCTGACGCTGCCTCCAACGGCTCTGCCTAGAGCAGCTGGCTTGTACCGGCCCCCACAGGAGAGCTGGTCTCCTCCAGGGCTTCCTCAGTGCCCCATGCCGTGTCCTGCCAAGAGAGACATGCGAAGTGCCTGACATTTGAGAAGTCGTGGCACTCTGGTGAAGTTCCCGCAGACTGGAAAAGGGGAAACATAACCCCCATTTTTTAAAAAGGAAATAAGGAAGACCTGGGAAACTACAGGCCAGTCAGTCTCACCTCTGTGCCTGGCAAGATCATGGAGAAAATCCTCCTGGACTCTATGCTAAGGCACATGGAAAACAAGCAGGTGATTGGTGACAACCAACACGGCCTTATCAAGGGAAAATTGTTCCTGAAGAATTTGGTGGCCTTCTATGACTAGGCCACAGCGCTGGTGGATAAAGGAAGGGCAAGTGATATCATCTCCCTGGACTTGTGCAAAGCATCCGACACTGTCCTGCATGACATCCTTGTCTCTAAGCTGGAGGGACATGGATTTGACAGAAGGACCACTCTCTGGATAAGGAATTGGCTAGACAGCTGCACTCAAAGAGTTGTGGTCAATGGCTCAATGTCCAAGTGGAGACCGGTGACAAGT
>NW_010118194.1:0-273 GCF_000699245.1 Pterocles gutturalis
AGAGATTTTTTCCCCACCACTTTGCAGGAGACCCCCACTCTCTTTCGAGCGCCTTTCGCTTGCTTTGTGCATTCCGTTCTGTTGCTAAAAAAAATTAAAAAATAAAAAAAACAAAAAAACAAACAAACAAACAAACCAGGGGATCCCGCACTAGCCTTTGCCTCTCCCCTCGCTTCACTCCCAGCATTTCTCTGCCCCTTTCAAAAATCCTGTTGCAAGATCTGCTTCATGCGTGTACATGGGCTTCCCGCGGAAAAACACACACACCAAGAC
>NW_010118194.1:358-563 GCF_000699245.1 Pterocles gutturalis
ATTGTTGAGGGGGGATATACACTCGCAAGAGAGCAGCCCTCAGCCCCTGCGCCCTCCTTCTGCGGGCAGGAACCCACCCAGCAGAGCATCTCGGGGGAACCTCGCGTGATGAACGCCATCGGCAATCACACACACCGACAAACAAGCAAAACAACCCGAAAAAAGGGACTCTGCTTGCAGAGCCCACCAGTGCAAACTTCCGGGG
>NW_010118195.1:0-13404 GCF_000699245.1 Pterocles gutturalis
GGACTCCATGTGGCAGCCAGGAAAGACTGCGAGGAGGAAAGAGCCGGCAGACTGACTGCATCCCCTCCACTCCCTGTCCCCCTGTGCCGCCGGGGGGAGAGAAGGTACAGAACAAAGACTTTTGGCTTTGGGAAGAAGGGAGGGGTGGGGGAGAAGTGCCTTTTTAAGATGTAGTTTCTCTCTTTCAATATCTTGCTTCTTGTTGTAAATAGTTAATAAATTCAATTGTTTTTTTCTTGTTCTTCCCAAGTCGTGTCGGTTTCTTGCCCGTGGCCCTAAGTGGTGAGTGAAACCCTCCCTGTCCCTGCCTCAGCCCACCAGGGGTTTAGCAAAGGACTGTCCCTGTGGTTTTATAAACCACGACAGTGAGTGAACATGCTGAAGGCTGCAAGCTGCTTGAAGATGGAGAGTGGGTAAGCAAGCTGGCTTTCCTCACAGATATTTGTTTTTTTCCTTTGTTAGCTCAGTATGTCTCCAGGGAAAGACTGACTGCCTTATTGCTGTGCTGCGTAAGGTACTTTTTTCTCTTGTGAAAAACATGTAGACTTCCATACAGCAATATGAACCACTTTCTTTTTTTTACAACAGGTAATGACAGGAGGCATAAACTATAGGAAATGAAACTTCTCTCTTAAATTCATGTAGATCCAAACCCAAGGACTTTCCAGCAGAAAAGAACAATTGCTGTTCACTGACTCCGACAAAGGATGCTGACAAATGCAAGGTGCTGGGATGGAGGGATCACTCATCTGACCTGGTGTGTCCGTCCCTGAGAGCTTAGGTTACAACGGCAGGAGTTAGTACATGCAAGTTTTTCTGAGTGAAAAGAAGGCCCACCAGCAAAGGCACTGTTCTTTGGTCTATGGAAACCAGATTAAAGTCCATGCTCTGCTCCACCAGGCCTGCAGGTCCCCCAGCCTTTCTGTGCACCCACTCAGAGGGGAGAGTAATAATATCGTGTTTCAGTAGCTGGGGTTGTCAATACCTAAGGACTGGGCCACACATGGGCTGTGGAAAGGGGCGTATGCATAACTCCATGGGGATGCTGAGGCAAGAAATCTGGATGCAAATAAGCAAGAAAGAATAAATGCCCTAAGTGGGGGCTGCACGAAGGCAAAGCATGGACCTTGCTGGCCCTTGTGCCATGGGGACACACAGGATATATGTCCCAGGCAGCAGGATGGTGGCTATTCCCTCCTGTCTGCCCTGGAGCGGCAGCACAGAAAGGAAGCACAAGGGCAATTGAGAGCCCCCTCCCTTCCTAGTGTTATGTAGCAGCTTTTATCCTCTATGCCACTGAGTCTACCCCAGGAAAAGCATCTTTGTGGTGTTTTTGTGCCTTTCAGATTTTTGGAACGCAACATGCCCTTACCCATAGGCTCCTTTTTTCTCCTTGGGAGAAGATTTTTAGGATTTCTGAAGTAACTGTTCAACATAACTTCTTGTTTTCTCTTTTCATGGTGTACGTGTTTGCATAGGTTTTGTACATGACTTAAACATCCACAAAAACAAAGCCTTGAAAGCAATACAGTTGGTGTCTGTAGGTATCTGTCTCCCCTTAAGATAATTTTAGAACCAGGTACTGTTTGACTGTGTATGTGAAATACTTGAGACTGTCAATCAGCCCTACTTTAGAAGATGCTAAAGAACACAGACCTTTAAGATTCAGAGAGGAGAAGCTGAGGGTAAAATGTAGCCTGTGCAAGATAGCTTTACACAGTCGGTTAATCTCCACAATTTAACAGGGGTAGAAATAGCATGATTTATTTTCTTTACCATATTTACTTGGCCATAATGTTGTGTCTCTTCACACTGTGACAGGGCCCATGATGGTATTGCTTGGAGTTTTGCAGCTAGAGAATTTGGGTTTACTCAAGGGAATGAAGTTGTGTATCATCAACAAGCTTCAGCTGATTAAAAAAATAACTTGCTGCCGTTGATTAGAAACCAGAATTGGATTATTGTAAGAAAGGAGCTGGTTTTCTTTGTATTTAGGAGACTTATGGGCAGCATTGGATGCACCATGGTACGGACACACCAAGTGTGTTATTAGTCTGTTGCCATGTTATACAACCTGCACTTTGCACAAGCCCAAGGCCGTCCTCCTCTCACAGAGCCTCCAAATGGCAGGAGCAGCCTTGGCCCCTGCCAGCAGCTCTGGTAGGGGCTCACTAGGGAGGGGGTGCAGCAGCAATGGAGGGATGCAGCTCTTGGGCGAGGCTTCCCTGCTCCATGACTGACACTGACAGGCAGTGTTGTTCCTATCATGCCTGGACGTGCTGTTGAAGTTGTCCCTGACGGCCAGGCACCGCGTGCGCATCCCGCCCCATGCTCACAGGCGGCCACCACACCTCTACCTGTGTCCGATGTCCCCTGTGCTCCTGGTGGGACAGGAAGCAAGAGGGAGCTCCCATTTCTCCTGCAAACAGCATCGCCTGTGACCAGCAATGCTGGTTCCTGTGCCAGGATGGAGGCTGACGTATCTCAGCATGCTTTGCTGCTACTGCAGGTGGGGGTGCTCAGCACCTCCGTGTAATCCCCCTTTACCCTGTCTTACATTTGGCATCTAAGGAGCTTCCTTTCCCCCCAGCCCTCAAAAAAATCCTGACATTCTCCTATCAACTCATAGTTTTCCAGAAATCAAAAGTAACATCTAGGCTGTTACATCCATGCTGTTCACAATTATACCTGCACATATGCATACATCTGCCTGTCTGTCTATGTGTTTGTCTGTCTATCCATTTATCTATACACTTCTATTTGCATAAGTACTTTATTTTTACCCATTTCACCAGACTCTGCAGCGTAAATGTCAGTGATTTCTGTCATTGTCTTTCAGCAGAGAAAGAAAAGCTTGTAAATGTCAGTTTCTCTGTATATGCTTTCGCCATTACACCACTCTCTATTTCTGCTCTTATGAGAAAAGCATTCAAATCCCTTTTCAAGAGGCTCATAACTGAGTTTCACATTGCCCTTCTGTTGTCTAAGAGGTGAAGAAACATGCAAAGTGCACTGGACACAAAACATGACCTTCTCTTGCTCTTATCAGGTACAAAGCAGCCTCTCCCCAAGCAGCTGGAGGGCTTTGTAGCTCAGAAATGTGCATTACCAGCTTCAGCGGGTTTCTGCCATGTCTGTGCTCAGTGTTTCCCCTGGGAGCCCGTGCCAAGGCTGGTGCGAATGGGTCCCTTCAGCATTGTAACTGTATCAGGATTGCAGCAATGCTGGGAGATGGAGCAATGCACGATGCTGAGGTCTCTGGAGACAATAATGATTCTCCACTCATAACATGCTTGCGCCTGCAGTTGAAGCCCTATATTATATTACCTGCTGTTTCAAGAGGCAGCAAGGACCATCTGAGCACAAGGAAGAGAAATACTGTTAGCAGGATGGCTTTAGCAATGAGATAAGTTCAAAGGCATTGGACAGGTTTAAGTGAAGGTGAAAATACTTTCTCTTCAAGGGACAAGATAGTGGACAGAATGGGGAGAGAAAATCACGGCAGGACCAAATAGCCAAGGAGTCCAGCCCAGGAAGCAGTCAATAGTGAGACCCTTTTGAACACAGGGATGCAGGCTGATACTGGTGGCTCCTCAGCTGGCAGAAGGATAAAGGAGGTACCCGGAAAAACATCTGTGAGGAAAAAATGGCCAAGAAGAATGAACCAGGGAAATACCAGAGCAGGTCCAGTCAGGGGTTGAATATAATGACTGACCTTCCTTTGAGATCCACAGTTGCTGCCAGTATTATTACAGGTGTTGCTGGGAAACCTGATGCAATCAGCAGAAAAACATATGCTATTGAATTAGTGGCTGCTTTTGAATTAGTGCTTTCTGTCTGAGCTTCACCTTCCAAAGGGATTTTTGCATTGGCCAGACAGCTGTAAATGTGGTGAAGTTGATCCCTCCTGTCTCAGGCAGACCTTGGCAGAGCAGTAGCCCCCAGCTTGCCTCTGCACCCAGGTCCTTGTACCCCTACCAGCTGCTGACCCATGTTTCCTGCAAGCCCTAATGGGGATCTGTGGTCCCAATTCCCAGTGCATCACTCCAGGAACACATCAACATCACACACACAGGAGAAATAGATCCCATGTCTCCCATCGTAAACAATTCTGGGGACATTGCTCCCTATTTTATAACTCTTCTGCCAACAAATGCTGTCCCACAGCATCAAATCCATTTTTTACCTAAAGTGCTTTGCATTGGACACAGTATAGAAATGCCCAGCCACAGGTACCACACACCTGTACACGTCATTCTTTACTGACATGATTGCCAAAATGTGTCTAGCACTGTGGGCATCGGCAGGCCTTTGAAACAAGAATGCAGAGGTGGTACGCAGCATCACATCAGCCCTTTAAAATTGCACAGCCACTGTGAAAAGAAGGGGACCATTGTTTCTTTCGCAATGTGGGTATTATTTTGAATACTGCATCTTGAGAAATAATGACAGTATTTTATACTATGTGCTGGGCTCATCTTGCAGTGATTTGCAAGGATGGTTTGGTGGGAGCCCTCAGTGCAGGAGGACTGGCCATTGAGACTATGGACACAAAAACTGTTTTCCCTTACTTTGATAAACTCACAACAAAGAGGCCATCAATGATGACTGGTTTAACCATAATTTTTGTTCATCCTTCTCTGAAATCTTAGAACACTCCAAATTCTCATTTCTCAAGCTGTATCGTGTGTTGTTATATGTCTGCAGTCACTCTTAAAACCAAAATCTCACTACATAAGGTGGATATAGAAACAATAAAATATTTGCTAGTGGCTTCCTGAAAGGAGGAGGAATGTATCCACTTGTCATAAAAGGCATTAATTTACTTTAAAAATCGCATATTGAGCCTTCTTCCTGTGAGGCTGATGAATGTTCTGAATGATTTCTTTTCCCCACCCCCCCAGATAAAGATATTGTTCTTATTTAACAAAAAGGAAAACTGAGAAGCAGGATTATGAGTGGGCAGACTGCCAGACTGGTGTAAAGCAACAGCCTGCCCACCCATCCATCCATTCGTCCATCTTTCTCAGTATTTCTTCCACATCCCTCCCTTCAGTAGTGGCCACTATCCTCTTTTGATACTATAACCATGCTCAAGTGTGAGATCAGCCCTATTAGTGCTCGCCCCTGTGTCAGGACAGGTTAGTGTGACCTTCCTGTGTCATCAAGAGCACAGTGCCTCCATGTGTGAGAGGACCCAGGGTGCTGGGGAGGGGATGCAGCTGTCACTGTCACCCTGACCCGGGGATCAAGTATATGTGCTGGGCTGGTGCTCCTAGGTCCAAGCAGTGAGAGTGTAGCTGTGGATCTGTACTGAGGGTCACACACCATATAACCCACCACGACTGCAAAGACACTGGCTGCAGAAGACCGTTCTCTGCAGTGTGGCCATGGTTCCACTCTTGCAGCAACTTCCTTCCCGCCGCCCCCTATAAAAAAACAAGTGTGACATTGACTAGAAGTCTGCCCTGGTCATGCAGAGTGTGACAGTGGCAATCCAGCCAGATGTATGGGTCCTTGGTTAATCAAACCAATGGAGAGATCAGTGATGGGAACAGTCACCTCTGAAGCATGGAAGGCAGCAAAGTTGCCCACTTCTACTGTTACAGATGGTGTACATGATGCACAATACAACACTTGTGGTCGTGTGTAATCCAGTGAAGTCAGGACTGCACCCAAACTCCAGCCCTCAGCCCATGACTGTTTCCCTCATCTCCTTCCTCTGCTCTCTGTATATATGTAAAAAAATCAGGGTGCTTCTTCACACTGCTGCAGGCTTTGCTGCCTTGCCATGGACAACTTGCTGCCCACTGCATGATCCACTTCTCTGCAGAGCAGGCAGGAGCTAAGCCTCTGTGGGGAAGGCTATGAGATGGGAACCATGAATTAGCCGAGCAGTGGAAAAGAGCCTGATAATTTCTCATTTTTAATTAGAAAGCTGGTTTAGGATAATAAATCAGTCTGGTACATAAGGATGAGTACATGTGTGGGATTTTCTTTCCACAGGAGGACCCAAAACCAGTTACATGGAATCCAAGGAAGGAGAATGCCACAAGTTAAAATACCATACAAGGAAAGGCCTGAGCCACAGAGAGTGTCTTCACATTAGTATTACAAATAGAACTGAACATCTCTTAATAATTTTGTCTCATTTGAGAGGGGGTTCAAATTCCCTTATTTCATTACCTCAAACATGACACTTACATGAGATGCCTTCTTTCCAACTGCATGGATTCATTTATACTTTAAGTTTTCATCAAATTGATATATCATCCAAATTAATACAAATTTAATAACAGTGTGGAGGCAAAAAAAAAATCAAAACATTGAGAAAGGGCAATATTACGATTCTAGGGGTTATGATCTCTTCTCTGACAGCTTAACATCATTATTTACAAAGCCATGCACATCCTATTGTCTGAAGGTATTTGAGTGCTATGGTTACTTGACAGTCTTTATCAGACACAGGTGGCTCCAAGCAGTGAATACAAACATATATAAAAACAGTCAACCAAGCAAAGAAAACCAACCTGGTCTTCCCACAATCTGTAGCACAGGAGTAATAAGGCATCCAGTTGATTATTAAAAATAGCAAATAAAAAAAGCACATTTGTATCTTGACTTCCTTATTCTATGTTGGTTTAGTATTTTCTTATTAAATGTACACGAGAGAGTCAAAATAAGAAGGCTGGAAAGAAAGTAGTGCCCATTGTTTACTGGAAAGACCATTGTTATTTTCATATGTTTTTGTAGAACATGGAAGGCACAGGACAGACCAGCAAGTCTTACACATAGGCCACAAAGCCGGTTTCTGAAGGCAGTTACTCATTTTATGTCCTCTAGAAGTACCCAGATATGCAGGTTAAAAATATTGTTTGCTAGTATGTTCTCTCCATCTGAGGCCAAAGTTTTAGTGAGCTAACCAATTCAGAGTGAAATAATAAATCTGAAAAATGAAGGGCAAGTCCAGCCAGAGCTTAACAAAATCATTATTGCTTGCCAAAATCTAAAACAGTGAATTTGTTGTTTTATTTTAGACCTTGACTCTAAATACAGATGTAGAAATGCATTTTGAGTGTTAGTGATCCTGGACAATGATAGTCAAAAGCATGAGAGGAACTGAAGAAATCTATGCAAGTTGCCAAAAGTCAGGCCAGGCACAGGGTTAGGTGAGCCCTGGGTGGGCCCTGGGCTACTGCAGAGGAACTCTGAGTACTAAATTGCTTTTCCGAAGGCCCTGCTGCTGGAGAGAGACTGGGCTAGCTTTCATAAGTAAATCTGTGAGCATCCTTTGGAAGGACTCTGAACAGTTGGCTGTATGAGTGTCCTGGTTTGTTTGGGATTTGTACTGAGAAGAAGGCTGATAACATAGTGATGTTTATAGCATCTGCCATGGGACTCAATGACTTTTCATCGTCTCTGCTGTGCCAGTGTCTGCAGGGGCAGGAGAAGCTGGGAGGGAGCACAGCCCCAGTTCCTAGCCAAGGATTCTACCTTAGGGTTAGGTTTGAGACCAAATTGGCCAGTGGTATATTCCATATCATGAACGTCACGCCCAGACTCTGTCCAGAAGTTCTCTCTTTTGTCTCACTCTGGGTCGCCCCTCTCTCAGGGTCATCTCAGTCTCTCAGACACTCGGACTCTTATCTCCTTTCTGGGATTGCAGTTTCAGGACTCTCCCTGCTCTGGGGCTGTGAGCTGGGAATGGGCTGAGCCTTGGTCATCAGGTGGTAAGCAGTATCACTGTGTATCACTCATTTGTATGTTTGTATATATTACTATTATTATCATCATCATTATTATTTCCAATATTATTGTAGTTTGGTTATTAAACTGTTCTTATCTCAACCTACAAGTCTCTTTTCCCTTCACCCCTTTAATTCTCTCCCCCATCTCTGGAAGGGGGAAGGAGGGAAGGCAAGCAAGCGGTGTTGACTTTTGCTGCCAGCTAGGACAGAAGTACAACAATGAGCTAGTGGCACCTGACCGCAGCACAGCATCCATCCTACTGATTCAGAGCAGGACAGAGCAGATAGGGGAATTCACACCCATCACTGTGGTCTACCTCTGAGCGTGATACTCATGTGGCCTTCTGGCTTTTCCCTAGCATAGCTCCCAAGGTACTTACAGGAGTCCTTCCTGCTCTCTGCATGCCAAAGGGAATTACCTTCCCCTGTGTGGGTTCATACAATATGGAAGAGGATGTTCCACCTTCCTGTTCTCTTTCCTGTGAAGAACTGGATGTACTTAAAGGATTTCTCTGATTAAGTTTTTAATCCTGAGATTGCATTATTCAGCTTATGTCTTTCATAAGGCATTCATTAGTCCATGAAAATACTCCTGGACAGTTTCTTAAAAAATCAGTATAGTACTTCTTGAAAGAATCAGCAGAGGAAATAGTAAAACTATTGCTCAAGCTAGAGCATTAAAGACTTTTTCAGGATGTTGCATTAAGCAGGTAAGAGTAAGTTTCTGGTAATACTAATGGTACTAATGCAACATGAAGGCTCTCTTGCTAACATGACTTCACTAGTGCCTTTCCTGTAGGCTTGACGAATATTTTAATCTCAGAGTCCTGTCAAGCTTGTGAGATTTCAGGAAGATGATCTCCATATTGCTGTTTGCTGTGACACAAGCAGCTTTCTAGTAAGAATTCAACTCACTCTCACACCATTAATTCAAGTCAAGAGGCCTTCCCTGCACTGTGTGTAGCACTGAGACACATACAGTCTTCGAAAGCCTTCAAAGATGGGGCAGAGGCAAAGCTGGGGAGAGCATAAAAAGCACTCTGCTTTCCTCCTCCAGCAGAGATGAGTGGTGAACTCCTCAAGTTTCAAGATTTGCTTTCTGTCTTTCTTCCTCCTTCTCCTCCCCTCTCCCTTGCCAGTACAGAAGTCAGAAGACTTTGTATTTGGGGATGTACTGGGGAGATGTAAGCAGCTTCTTCCAAACATCTCTGCAAGGTTTTTAGTCCAGGGGGCCAGCCTGAGGTATTTTAACTGGCTACTTTCATTGAGCAGCAATGCTTCACCCTTGGTAACACTGCTATTACACTACTGCTCCCTCTTCCTGAATTAAAGTCCTAGCACTGCCACCAACTGAAATTACTAGGGAAGGTGAATGTAACAGATATGTGCAGAAACAGATATGTAAGCTTTTCTCTGTTGCTTGAGGGAAGCAAGAAAGCTCAAGATATCTTTATGAAGGATTTCAAGCACTGCCTCCCAGGCTCAGAGATGTCAGGGCAGGACAGAGGATGTGTGTGATGTCTCCCTAGCAAAGAGATGACCTTCATTTTACAGGAGTCAGCAACGGTCTCACAGCTGGAAACCCCAAATCTCAGAAAAGTCGTGCTGATATCAGTAGAAACTCAGAGAAAGTGCAATAGTAGCTCTCCCTTTTGAATGAAGCTGGAAATGAGGATGTGTACCTTCTTATTGTTATTCTGCTGACTGAAGGGAATATATTTTTTTTTCCTTTTTCTGTGATTTCATATGCTTTGAAGATATGTCTATATTATGTACACTGCATTTCAGTTGCACTTTGCTGATGGTTTTTGCAATATAAAATCCATTACTTTCTCCAGCCTGGAACTTGATCAAGCAGGTTGCTTTACTCTCTAGAGCCTATCTTGCTTCTGTAGCCTAAACAGGCTCACGACTTTTCTTGCTCTGATTGTCCTGCAATGTTTTGCCCTTAGTTGACAAGTATTATACTCTGAGTGTATCAAGCTAAAAATAAACTGAACACAAGTTATGATTTCTTCTACCTCCTTGTGTATTTTTCCCTTAAAGGTCATGTTCAAGGCTGTTTCTTCAACAGAAGTGTTTATAACAGCACACTGACCCTGTCTAAGCCTGGGAAAGGATAGGAAAATTACAGCACAGTCCTTTACACTGATACTTGGAAGTTATTTCACATTACCGTTCTAGCAGATTCTTTATCACTTGGAAGTTCAGGAACATAAGTTCATTTTCTTTGGGAATGCCTTCTACGGTCCTTCTCAGCTATTTCCTGCTCCCTGCCAATCTTTAATCTTTGCTAGACTGACTTTATTTTGAGCTAGGATTCAGAAGATGTTGTTCCTACTAAGGAATATCCAGCTACTTGCTGGTGTTTTAAAAATCTTTATGATCCTTCATTGAGGTTTTGCCTCTTACTTGCTGTAATAATAAAAGTTCTGGTTCACAGCACTTCTTGGGCAAATTAGTGACCAATCAATATATTTTTGGCACGGCTTTTATTTTCCATTTATAATCTCTTTATTATTCTCTGGATAAGGCAGTTGCACGTTATCACTATAGTCATTAATTTCACCCCCTAAAGTAAGGATTTACTGGGAAACATTAAGCATCGAATATTTTAAATGAACACGGGAAACCTGTTCTCCACACAGTGCTGGACTGCAGCATTCTCTCTGCAGGTCTGAATCCAGAATCAGAGCCTGGCTGCTTGGAGGAAGATGTTTCACTGCAGACAGAAGGATGCCATGGGAAGCAGTCTGAGACAGGGAAGGAATCACAAGTAATGTGCTAGGCCACCTGGGATGGAACAAGTTTAACTAGAAAATATTTTTACTATTAACACAGACAAAACACAGTAGAGCAGCTAGGGCAGCAGAAGCTGTGTCAAGGCAATGAATACGGCCAGAGCTGCCTCCCGCATCCTCCAGTCGGGTCAGGAGGGAGGCGAGGCACTGACCTGACACCTCACAGAACAGCCATCAGTAAAATCAGTTCCCTGTGGGTCTGAATACATCTTTCACTGGCACTTCTCTTCATTTAACACAGGATTTTTCATAGTGAAAATGAAATAGGGGGTGTTAAATGGCTCCCAATTTAGCTCTTATAATAGAAGTGTCAGACTTCAAAGGAGCCATTAAAAGCACTGCTAAAAGCAGCCACTGGGCTCAGAGTTGATGTGGAAAGAAGAAAGGAAAAGAAACATAAAAGGTGTGTGTGTGTGGGAAGCACCACAGAATGACAACTGTGTCAAATGCAGTGGGGACAAGGACACTCATTCTCTTGACGATACTCAAAATGTGTCAGAATTTGATGTTCGTGAGTGAAAGCAAAGTGTATTTAATTTTCTATTCAGAAATATTTGTCACTGACACAAGAATTAAATTCATAAAGAAGACATTGAAAGCATCTATTGGATAAGAAGAATATTTTAAACTTGAATTTTAACATAAAGGTGCATTTGCGGTGCTTACTTGAGCTTGTTTCTAATGATACTTTCAGTGACCATTTTAATAATCCTTTTTTTTTCCAAGTTTTTATTGGCTGGCTGACAGACGGTGACTTGCATTTGCACAACTAAGTCTGATTTATAGTGTGTTGCTTTTCTTTGGTGTCTACATTTTGCTCAGGCAGAAATCTCAGATAGGAGCTATTAACAAGCTAGCCGTTAAAGGAGATAACACTCTCCTAAAATAGGGCTTCAAAAGGAATAAAGTGGTGTAAATCATGTAATACACTTATAATTTCTTAGTCTTTTAGATAAAATTGTGGAAAATTCCATATCCTGATGCATATGACTCATACTTCAGACATCTCACAGCCTTTTAAAAGTACTGGTTTTGATGCAAGTTGTCAGGTAACATACAAAATTGGAGATGAATAATATGAGAAAAAAGGGATGCCAACAGGAGAAAAGGGCTATAGAATAAACTTCTTGTTATCACACGGCTACGTGTATATCTCCCTCCGGTCATGAAAAGTGGGGGAAAAGAGTGCTCAAGGTACCCTACACTCTACATGTGTGGAAATACAGAAAATGACTAAATATTTTATGCATGCATAATTATGTGCAGAATTAGAGAAAGATTAAGAAAGAAAGGGTTTACAAGGCTCTCATTTGCCACAGATGTAAGGTCTAGACTGCCAATAAAAAAATGCAGTTGACATTACTAGCCCAAACAGCATTATAGGTTGGGGCAACACTACTCAGACAAATAGTTAGGCCAGTTTTACACATCCTTTTAAAAAATAACAGGGGCAAACTGAGAAATAATCCATTGGGCATGGGGTAACAGCACTCTTGTAAAAAAGAATAGACATGGAATTTCAGTAAAGCTTTGTCTTGTGTTCCTGTCTTAATTTTAATTGGTATGTGTAGGATACAATAGTTTTCAATTTCAGAAGAGAAGGAACTCACAGGACACTTTGAAAATTACATTGGGTCAAGAAAGATGAAGGCAATGTCATCAAGAGATCAGACCAGAGGGCTGCACATCAAGAACCTCTGCATCTATTATTGTGTCTCCTTGTGAGACCTTGCTGAGGTTATTTCATCTCTGTTCCAGCTCCCACCTTTCGTGGATATCACCTTTGTCACTAGACTTTTTTGAAACCTTTTGAAAAGTACAAAACTTTAATTGATTGAAACTTGATAAGAATTCCTCTCTTTTAGGAAACACGTTCGTAAGAAATGGTGAAGTCAGGTCTTCCTACAATGAGAAATTGTGAGCATTTAGTCTAGTCAGTCAATATGGTCAGAAGAAGGTTTATTTCAAGTTGTCAAGATCTGCAAAGGAGGGCCACCAAATTCATATGGTACCAGAGAGAGGAAGTTTTCTTGTCATACCAAGAGTATCTATCTCCAGCTCCGTAGTACAAAAACAGAGGAGAAACATCTCCAAAGTCTTTGCCAGAAGCTTGATGGTGAAAACACTGTACTGAGCCCTTCTCCTGACTTCTCCGGGGAGAAAGACTGGGCTGTGGGCTCTGCTTTACAAACTGCTTAGGCATTTTAGAATCATTGTTGACTTTTAGATTCACAAGCTTGAAGCAGGAGCATAATTTAAAGCTGAACTCTATTTTCACTGCATAAGTGGAGGTGAATTTCCCAGCCTTTTCTGATGATGCCAGTCTTGTGCACTGTCCTGTTGACATGATAAAGTCATGTGCTGATAATTCTGGTGGGTGATAAAGTAACATGAAATCTATCTAACTTTGAAACAAGTGAAAATTATAGTTGGGCAAAGTATTTTTATAATTAGATTCTAAAGTTCAAAATTTCAAAATGTAGAAACTTTGCAAAATTCTGTACTGTGGAAATAATGCAGTTTTCAAAAACTGAGTAAAAGATGTCAGAAAGTAAAATCTAGGCTTATTGACTTAATTGAACCACATTAAAAAGCATATTAAAGACAGCTAGCATCAACTCTGCTCTCCTTTATTAATAAAGTGTCTTTACACCTAAGAGGAAAACCTTGCTGTGAAAGATGCTGACAGCTGCTTGGTAAAAGACCTTAACTCAGTTAATTCAGCTACAGAAACAGAAAAAAGAAAAGAAAAAGGAAGAAGGAAAAGGAAAAGGAAAAGGAAAAGGAAAAGGAAAAGGAAAAGAGGAAAAGACAAGACAAGAAAAGAGAAAAGGGAAGAAAAGGGAAGAAAAGGG
>NW_010118196.1:0-1613 GCF_000699245.1 Pterocles gutturalis
CTTTACCTCACTGTCCAGACAACAGGAGTCTGAAGGAAGTACCAAGACCGTGATCCCTCTCTTCTACATAGCAAACTTCTTGACAATAACCTTTTCAATCATCTCTTGCCTAAGGTAAAATGTCTTCTAAGCTATGGATCAAAGGGAAGCGACCTCCACTCTTCTTTACCTTGCCTAAATTGTTTTCTGCTCTGGTAATGTGAAGTCATTCTTAAAGCTGCAGACTTCATGTAAGAATAGGCGATATGTATTTCTTTGCTGTTTCTCTCTTGTACATATATCCCAACTGCTTAAATGGGGTTCATGATAACTAGCAAGACAAATACCTGAACAAGAGTTCAGTTCACACATGCACAGCTTGAATGCTAGTATCCATGTCTGTTCTCTGAAGCCATCAATCATTTCTGTGATCCCCACCTCATAAGAATCCTTTTTGCAGCTAATGGTTTTGGAACAATTTAAGCAACCGAGACAACCCCCTACTCTTTATCTTTTTAAGAGGTCAGAGTGCTGTACCTTTGACACTGAAAAAGCAAATGCTTTTCATTTACCCTAGGCAGACAGGGGGCCAGAAGCGTGATCTAGCCAGCCCGGCAGCAACAGAATTCTGCACAAGCAGTTCTGTTGAATAAAACTTACAAGCTCAACTTAGCATACCCAGTGGAGACATTCACCAAAAAGATACATAAAAGTCAAACTGAAAACCCATCATTTGGGGGAAGGGAAGGAACAAGTGGTGCTATTCCTAAGGTTATTCTGCTATTTTTGTACTTCACTCGTAGCTTTTCTCCTCATCCTCATCCTCCCTGCAAGATAATAATTCTTTTTAAGGATCACATAAAAAAGGGAAGGAAAAAGGGCAGGGAGAAGGAAGTAAGCTACGTTAAGATCTGTTTGTTCCTTTTTTTCTGCCACCTGCTCAGTTAAGGTACAGATCAATAAGCACTAGCTTCACAGGTTACTGCAAGTCTGGGTATGGCTTTAGGTGTGCTGCTTACCAGTCCCGCTGTCCACAAAGAACCTAGCATGCACCTTCCTTGTGCTGGTGGAAGGTGAACCATTGCACATTTGACAACTATACAGCAGTGTTTGTGTGCTGTGCTTGAGAAATAAAGTTCTGCTCAGAGGGTGGGTTTATCAGTTTAGCATGTGCATCAAGCGTCATGCCGGTTAGGTTATCTAATTTCTGGGTATCAGCTGTCTCGTACAATCGTTTGTGAGCAAAGACAGTGCAAGGATGGTTTCAATTTTCTGGGTCACCCTAAAACTAGCCTCTCACTGGTAGAGCTTATGCATCTTCGTTTTGCCAGCTCTCTGTTGTTGTTGATGCAAAGATCAGTACACACCTCTAATGTATGTAACTGGCCAGCAGTAATGATGTACTTAGCACCTCCTGTATAAATGAACCTTGTCCAAAGCTGTCACCTGGGAGCTCTCCTAGGAGGTTTTGTCAAGAGTTCTTTTCACAAACAGGGTATCGTTGCTATCCATGCACTTATCATGCCAAACACCTTGCTGAAATATTTGACATGTAACTAACATATTCCTTAAAATATTTGCAAACTGAGCTGTATAAGAAATAAAGTCTGGCTTGCATGCTGTGGAGTGGTTTC
>NW_010118197.1:0-16110 GCF_000699245.1 Pterocles gutturalis
AAAAAAATATCTATATATATATAAAGAGTATTTTAAAAAATTAATATGTTGAAAAAAAGTATCAGTGATGCTGTTAAATTGCATCTCAGCATCAAGACAATGCAGCCTTTTACTTGCTGGACATTGTATGATCTCCGTTCAGATCCCTGTGCCTCTTGGCTGTGGTCCACCAAACTTCCCAGGCTGCAGGGAGCAGGAAACGGTTCCTGCTCCAGGTTGTACTGTGAGTACCATCACAGACTTCTTCGCTGATCAAGTCCCAGAGCTTTCAAAATGTAGATCATATGTGGGGAGCCAGTTGCTATACACTGTATATGCCTTTATAAAGACTTGACTCCATATTATGCAAAATGGGAGAAGTGACATTCCTCTGAAGGAATGTATGTCACAGCTCACCATTATCTTCACTTTTGACATTTTAATTAACTCTAAGGATTATTTTAAACTCTTACATGTTTATTCCTGTGTTTTGTATGCCACTGTATGTTCATCTCTAAACCAAAATAAAAAACACACTGTCTTTTTCTGAAAGCTGATAAGTCTAGGATAGAAATAAATATTTAAGACCTTCATTCCAAAGTCAAATTGTCTTCCAGATGACTAAATAATTACTGATTTAGACAAATAAGAAAGGAAAAGAGCAAAACCTATGAAAACCCCACAAGACTTGCTTCTATTTCTTGGCTGGGTGTTTCTGCCATGCAGTACAAATCACAGTGAGTAAACAGAATACTCATTATTATCTTTAAAAATGAAAATAAAACTAAAAAAACCCACAAGTGATAAATAACAGCCACTTGACTGGTGTTTCTGGAGACATTCTTTGGATGAGAGCGTCAAACAGAGGTTTACACTGAGGATGGCTTCTCCTCTGGGAGGAATGGTGTTTGTCTCAGTACATCAGACACAAACAAACGCAGATTACAAGTGAGCAAATATTTTAGTCTATAGTGGATCCTAGGCAGCTTATTGGGGATGATGTAATTAATAAATATCAGAAGAGAGTGAGGACAAGTGAGCCTTATGCCACCAAAGAACGTTTTAAAATCACCTAGCTACAAGAAATAATTTAAATGAATGGGTTGACACAAATGAATAGTAAATCCCACTAGTTCTGTCTGCAAAACATGTAACTTCTTTCTAAGGAAGATAGCATCTGATGTTCACATAGCCTGATGTTTTTTTCTTTCCAGAAACACTGTTGAGCAAGAGCATTGTTTATTCTTGATGCACTAGTGGACTTCTGTTCTTCTAATCTGCCCTTTTGCTTCTCTGTTCACTTGTGTTGAGCTCTGAGGTTGGGGATGTAAATAAACAACAAAGCATGGGTAAGAGTGCGTGAAGATTTAGAAGAACTGGAGGGTGTAGGTGCGGAGGGTTGCGGATAGGGTAGTCCATCTTAGCAGGACTTACAGGGTGAATGAGGCAGAATGGGTGAGAAACCTTGGCAGCCTGGGGAAAAAAAGTACCAGTAATGTCAGAAATCAGATTTTTGTGAAGAGGCACTTGATTGCCTTAAGTGACTGGGAAATTGCAGGATGTTTCATACTGTGCGGGTCACGTGTTCAAGGCAACAAGGGATCAAGAGTATTTGTAGACAGCACTAACAGAGGCAATCTGACACAGGTGTAAGACAACCAGCTTATACAGTCCCTATTTTACAAAGCCACCATTCACCCTGTTAAGCTATTTATACAGTGATAATACTCTGAATAGGGAGATAACTGTGCTAAGAGTGTCCTTATGCTGTGCAATACATATACATTACATGCCACCTACATGGTATGTGACAAACAACTAATTAATTCCCCCTTGAGCCTGGGAAGCTATATTTCATCCCAAGCATGTGAGCATTGTCTCCTCTTCCCATAAGCAGAGCTCCATGCAAAAATGCTGCAGGATGGGATATTGGCTGTAATAATCATTAACAAGTAACCAGCCCATTATCTTCAGAGACCATCCCTAGGAACTTTGATGCAGGCACTGTGCTTTTCTAATACAGTGAGGTGGTAGCCCAGTTCAGCACTGTACTTCCATTACAAACTGAAGCATATCCAGATTCCTTTGTCATTCATACTGATTAATAGCCCTATTTACTGGATGGCAAGGGTGCTAGATCAAAAGTACTTAATAACTGGAATTAATAGGTTTACTAGGTGCCTGTATCCACAGTACCTAAAACAGAAAAATGGTGACATGCCTCTGAAGCTGTGAGCAGGACAGCTCAACATTGCCTTCACATTTGACACACTAATTTAAATTAATAGTCCCTTTAAACCCTTATATATTTATTCCTGTGTTTTGTAAGCTATCATTTTTTTCTGCTGTGTGTGTTGATTTGTCTCTCCTAACTATCACCAGAATATAAGGACAGATTAACGTAGAGGCGGAATGGCACCAGTAGGAGCCAGGAAACAACGATATTGTACACAGCTGCACACCCTTTCTTAGAAAGCAATGCAGTGCAAACATCTGAAACCAGTTAGCACATTGAGTCCCAAAACTTACTGCATCTTTTGGAGCATCTTCTGTCAAAGTAATCAAAAAGCTGTCTACAAACCTTTCTGCCAATTTTATCTTTTGCCAAGCCCGGAAGTGGCCTAGGGTTTCAAACATTGCTTTGCTCAAGTAAATGGGGAGAAGGGAGGTGAAAGGTACTTGGAAAAAAGAAGCACATTTTAAAATGTTGTAGCAGTAATTAATTTTTCTTAGATGTCATTCATCTGTCATCAAAACAACAGTTTAGAACATTACTAGAAATGCTGTAGAAGAAAATGAAAACTGAACCGAAAACAGTAGTTGTAGCTGCAGCAAGTGAAAATGTCCTACCAAAAAATTTGGTACATTAAGAAAACCATGCATTTTCCAAAGTAGTAACTGTATTTTAGTCTTTATCTCTTAGCTCCCTCTGAGTAACACCAAGACCATAACACTCTGTGAAATCATCATCAAGAGGACAGTGGCCCTCATTAAAATCTCAGTGCTTTGTTCACAGAATCTGAAAAAAATCTCGCCAACAAGACAAAGGTTAATTCTAGGTTAGCAGAAGCAGCAAGGTTTTATTGGTGATCTTGAGAGGTCTTCACTAAACACATTACATAAATTCTTGCCAAGAGCTTCATTTTCTTTTAAGATAGTTTGAAATATTTTTTTTTCTCTGTTTTGGCCTTTTGTTTTTGTTTGCTTCTAGGGACATAGGAACAGCCTGCTGAGTTCATCTGCTTTATGTCAGTCAGAAATGTCTCTGTACAGAGCAGAGGGAAAGGAACATTGCTAATGGAAAAGACAGATTTAAGAAAAACAGCAAAATTTTTCTGAGCATATAATAATTACTTCTCAATATTTGCAAATTATTAAAACCACCAAAAATAAATTGTTTAAAAGAGTAATTAAATCCATAAAACAGACCAAATTGAATTTCCAGTTGCTTTTATATCATTCACTTAATAATGGCCTAATAACAAATTTGGCAGGGGTGTATAATTTTTCTAGAAGCCTAAGTCACAAACAAACAAGGTTTTTCCTTGCTTAAATTTTCCCAAAATATTTCAGCTTGTTTGAAAGAAGAAGGACTAGTAATAGTAATCCAAATAATTTCACTCACTTCTGTGAACAAGAAGAAGAAGAAGGCGGCTCTATACACGTGGATCGAAGCACAGGACTATGAAAGGATTTGAACATTAGTTCAAATCTCCCACAGCTTCTGAAATATGATGCCTTTCCCTGATTAGATTTTTTTAAATTGTACTTTGTTGATGGAAAATGGTACATTTAAGGAAGAGTCTCTTTCTTCTAGTGAAAAGCTCATTGACAGTTTAGGATGCAATTTAATTGCTGCTGCATGTCATTCAAATTGGATATAGCTAACACAGTCTTACTTTCCTTCATACATGCTTTCACACTGTGGTGAGAAGAAAGCAGAACAAAACTAGACTTAAGTCTGATGTCTCACTCTGGTGTGGTGCAGGTGTCAAAGCTCAGGCCCCGTCTTTCTTGTGTTGAAGTGTGCGCATTTGTCAAGAGCATAGGGAAGTCCGCAGGAGTATTTGCAGTTAGCTGAGTGGCCTGAAGTCAAGCCTCAAATCAAATGAGACGTTAATAGTCAAAAAGGTATTTAAGGATGGCTTTGTGGTTACATTTTATATATATAAGTGTTTTGGAACTGTGATATGACACACAAATTTAGAACTAGATATTTTTCCAGTCATTTATGAAAGAAAATAACCATTGTTTTACTTTTGATTCATTTTAATACCTTAATATTTTTATTGCAGTAAATTTTGGCAATTGTAAAAAAAAGTGTTCATTTTATACTAGGACAGAAAACCACACACACAAACACATACACACATATGTAAATTCATAAGTGCTATTCAAATTCTTCTGCTCCTTGTTGCATTCAGCATGTGTTTAATGTAATGGCATGTGAAGGGTAAAGTATACAGTTAATTTTTTTTTTTTAAGCTAAAGATAATTAACAAAATCTTATTGCTAAAATATTAGCAAATATATCTGCGTGTATGTATTTCTACACATATAAATATAACAAGCTAGCGGTGACTTTTGTGGTCAGCAAAGTGCATCGAACTGTGATTTTGAATATAACTAAGTCACCTATTTACTCACATGGAGAGCAAGAAGGGATAATTGTGTTAAATAATTATCAGGATGAAAGTGTAACAAAGATATCTGAACAACAGGGCAGAATTTCAAGGTCTCATCTGGAAGTAAACTGTACTACTGCTTTTGCTGATTACATTTAGATATAATTTCCAATACATTAGAGAATTTACTGTGCCCTTCAAGAGCTGGGAAAGCATCAATTCAAGGCACTTGGTTTTGAAAGTATTTTAAATATTGCCAAGGAGACAATTTTCTTCCTGTCTGATGATGTCCTTTTGGCTTCAGTATCAAAATCATTATATGTTTTTTGTAACCATAAAGCCATATCAGAATGCCTCGTCCTTCATAAATGCAAGTTAAACTTCACTTCTGATTAAATTTGAATGAAAGGAGATCACTAATTTCTGACAAACTTGATGGATGTCTGTCTTTGTTGTGATGCCTGCAGAAACTGAATCTCTTAACAAGTCAATCAACTCAACACAGAGATGCTAATATACAGGAGAGCTTGGCAGGATGAAGAAGAAAAGCATCTTCTCCATTACACAAAGTCTCTGAAGCACGGAGTAGCTGCCTGACGATTGAAATAATGAGAACACTTTTCAAATGAGATAAAAGGCTTTCAGGCAGAGTGTCCTTCTACCTAAAATAGTTGTTTTTAAGGTATTGTTCCATATGGGTTCAACATTCAGCATGGAGCTGGAGCAATGCCACGCTCAGGTGCCTGTGTGGCCCCACAGATGTGGATACCAGCTCACGGGCTTTCCCAACTGTGAGTGTGGAAAAGAAGGTGCTTAAACGGATGCTCCTTATAGGGGATATGCCAGGCAGAATTCTCAAAGACCAGCTCCAGAGACAAGCAAGCAAAAAGCCTGAAAGCTAAGCCCTATGCACTGCTGCATTGTCCTGCTCCTGACATGTGTGGGATACTAGGTATGAACTCTTCCCAGCCCCCTGCATTGTTCTGGGCACTGAAATTGTGCTGGATGCTGCCATTGCAGTGGAAGTGGAGTGGGAAACTCAGAGCCAACTGGTTGAAACAGGGAGCTAGCTCATTAGGGCAGCTTGTAAGAAAGGATTTATGAAGTTTAAGGTCAGAAGGGACCATTAGATCATCTAGTCTGACCTTATGTACATCACAGGCTATTACATTTCATCTAGTTATGGCTGTATTGTGCTCCATTAACTTTGTTTTATTTGTGTGTTCTTTCCTGCAAGGTAGCTAGGCTTAAAGGTGGGGCGGGGAGAGGTGGGTACTCATCGCTTCCCTTGGAAGTGTGTCTAACCGCTGGTCCCTATTGGATCAAGTAAGGAAAGGTGTGTCCTCAGTTTTCATCTAAATTTATCAGACCTTTTTCCACATGCTGGCTTTGTTGTGTCTTTCTGCACTAAATTAAAGACCCTGTGAGCATTGCCTGTATTCCTTCCATCATCAGAATATTTCTTGTTTATTCGCTTCAGTTATTTTCTGATAAGATAAACTGAATTTATTATGTTTTTCTCTGGAAAATGCTCTCCTTGTTTCAGCCCTAGTATCCATGTTGTGTGTCTTCATTTTTTTGCAGCATCATTTTACAATTGTGCAGGATTCTCCTAGTAGTCATCTTTGTACTGTACAGAGGGGTAAAATTACCTTAATCTCCTCTCCTATTTACTTCTTCCTTGTTCATACACTCAATGCTCTCATTAACTTTGTTATCACATCAGTGGAATTTCTCATGCTGAATTGCTTTTTGCATTGTGTCCCCTAATGCCCATTCAGGGCCATTGAGCCCAAGGATATGTTTCCACATACTCTCAGGACTGTCTGTCTTCTTTGTTCCTAAGCGTACAACCTAGCACTTACCACACACTTTGTTTAATAGCCCCAGGACCCTGCTGTATGGATTTTTACTTTTTTTATCACTTCACTCCTTTCTGTGGTGAGCAAACTCTCAAACTCTATAGGACCCTCCCATAAATGCCACCTTTCAGCCTCATGCCACCTGACGATCACATTAGAAATGAAAGTGCTAATGTCCTGCAGAGTAACTCTGAGGTCCCTGAATTCAAGGCCTATTTTTGTGCATGATCTTGATGACCTCAAGTATTTGCAGCTCAAAAGCTTAAGATGGGACACAAAAACTAAGATCTTGTGTGTTATTACCCTTCTTAGTTTGGAATCCTCCACATCTGTGTTATTACCTTTTCCATGCTATTTTCATTAAGACTAAAAACATGCAAAGAAGAAAAAGAATACAATTGCTTATGCGAATTAGAATGTAAGATCTTAAAAATGAAACTACTACACTGTAGAACTGGAGACCATGATGGACTTGCGAAAGTCATCAGAATTGCAAAAAGTTGCTGAAATTTTTTCTCTTAAAAGATAATATTTCTCTTAAAAGCTAAATTTAGCAAGGCCAACACAATAAAAAAAACCATTTAACTGGAGACAGACACCGTGAGATTTCTTTATTCATATGAGTTTGTTCATCCTGAACATAAGGTCAATGTCATGATCCTCCTTTTCTTGGACTCCAGCACTTTGCTGTGAAAACAGGGGATGTTGTGGTTTGCATTTGCATTGGTCACAAAGTGGAATTAACAAACTCAGTCAACATCACTGCTATAAAGCTTATTTTATTTAAATACATTTGTGTATCCCCCTTTGTTTCACAGAGGTGTACTTCAGCTTTTGAACACTTTGTTGGAAAACAAGAGACAATGTGCACTGAAGCTGGAAAAATCCCATGTTTCATAAATCAAGGGGACAATCTGACCTTCATTATGGAAAAATCAGGGTGAAATCCTGGCTCCACTGGAGTCTACTCCTAAAAAACTACCGTTGACTTCACAAAGGTCATGGTTTTGCTTTGCTTTCTAATGTGAGTGTTGGAGAGATTTGTCTGCACTTCACATGTTTTCCCAGGTTGTAGGCTCACCAGTCTTCAGTCTGCAAAGCAACAAATTAATTGAGACACATCCAAACAATTGTCATCTTCTCACAGTCTTCAGTGTCTCTCTTAAAGCTAGTTACAAACTACACTCCCATACTTGGCAATAAATCCTGATGTTTAGCTAACAGACTGCAGGGCAACATTTCCTGGACTCTTTCACTTCTCCTTCTCAAGAGAACTATCTTTTCCCCACTCCCACAAAGTATCTCTTTCACCTCTCTGGGTGATGGGCCCGGGATGGAGGTTGCAGGTACAGGGTCAGCCTGATTTCTGCCTTGGCATGCAAGGCCTTGGCAAAGCAGTGTCAGCAGAACAGCTTTACTCGGTGATGGATGGATGCTTTCCTCAGTGTATTGCTCCCAGGACACATCACCAGAGAAACTGATGATGCCAGGCAAAGGGGTGCAGTAAGAGTGTTTGATGCATGTACTGTCTATTAAGTAGATGTACCCGCATACGCTGGGTTAAGAAACACTACTACCAATGCTCATTACTCTGAATACCCTGTGGTTATGAATACCTACTCCAGACAGTCTGTTCTCTGAAGGCTTTGTCATCCAAAAAAGCTGCAAAAATCTTTATGTGTGCATGAAGGAAACCTCTGCCCTCCAGCTGTTGAAAAAGACATGTTAGGGGAACGACTCAAGAAAAGTACTGCGACAGGGAACCACATCTGGACAGTGCGCATGAGGGCTGACACTGTCTGATTTCTCTGCCACAGAGAAGTACTGGGAGGGGTTGGGGAGCAGGGTGCAAGGGAGCAATTCTCAGACCTGCTCCTGCTTCCCTGCAGCATTTTAGGACATTTGGTGCTTGGCAGCTCATTCTCATGCCTCCTGGTGCCTCCCTATGGGTGCCTGTTTAAGTGAAATGCTACCTGAATTATTAATTATCCTTCTGGATCATGCTGCTTGTTCTCTTTGATTTATTAAAAAGAAAACCCAAACCGAAACATAAAAGGGCAGGCAAGTCATGTCAACTGGCACAGAATGACATTTCTCTTGTGTTTTCATCTGCCACTCACAAAGGTGATGCAGAGAAGCACTTGTGGTCTCTTCCTACTGAGCCAGGGATTAAATAGCATGCTTGGGCACAGGAGACCTGGCCTGAAGTCCCTTCTTAACAACTTTCAGAGCTTGGGTAACAGACAAATGCAAAGCGCATAAAATTCTCACTACATGCAGACCTTGTGTGTTCTTATGATTTTTAAGTTAAAACCCAAAAAAATAATTTCTGTATTTTCAGAAACTTTTCTTTATTTTCTTCAGCAAGCACTGCTCAACAAAACAGACCTAACTTCACAAGTCACTTTGGCTGATCCAAAAATTAACCTGTGAATGCTATGTGAAGCAGACCAGGAGCCAAATCTCCAGTGGGCATCCATCACTGACCCTCTGTTTAAGTCAATAGCCAATAGGGGTAGATGTCAGCTTTATGTTCTGGTTCCTTCTATTTCCCTGGTCCTATTTGCACATGCCAAGTGGGTACCATGAGCAAAGCAAACATGGTCCCAGACTTACTTCTCTGTGGGTAGTAGCTTTGTGCAGGAAAATGGAGAGGCAGGCCAGGCACAGACTTTCATTTCTGTTGTCCAAAAGTGGAGTGTGAGGTCTTTTACCTGGCTATACTTAAATGTTAAGAGAGGACAGAAGCTAATCGTAAATTGATCCAAGCTGCAAATATCTTACTGTAGCTTTCAAGGTGTCCTGGGATTCTCCAGCAGTCCTAATCTACACAAGTCCTGGGCCATCGCCGTATACAGGGCAGTTTCACTTACACTTACAAAGGGTTGCTCAAAGTTCAGCCCTTTATGGACATTTGAATAAGGGATATGCATAAAGATGCTGCTTATAATGAGTGAGAATAGTCAAGTCTGTGTTGTTACAAATGCTGGCTGCCCATAGGGGCCCTCCTCTGACACCATCGGTATGATCAGGCTTTGTACAAGGCTGGAGAGCGTTAAAGACAAGGAGACAGACAGCCTGGTAGAAGGACCTGGGGTGACCGTGACTTACGTGTATGTCTGTGTGTGTGTGCGTGTGTGCACGCAGGCAGAGGGACAGGGCAGACTGGGGCAAGGGGCTGCCTCCCCATCTTCCCCTCTGCCTTCTCTGGCGTCTCTCAGTTGCACAAGTGGATATGAGACAATCTGGCCCTGAGCCTTTGTGGATCTTTGGTTATAATCAGGAGCCCATTAGCAGTAAAACTATTAATCTTCTCATAGACATTTAGAGAATGAACCACAAACTGCGCAATAACAGCCAGTGGGGAGGGATGAAGCATCAAATGTGGTCTGTCTGTCAGAGACCAGTGTGAAACCACGGCTGCAGCGCTCAACCGAAGATCAGTGAACTGTGATCCCTGCACAGCCCCTGGCTTCCCAGCAAGGCCAAGGTCAGAAAGTGAAATGTGATCTGTAGGGAAGATCTGACCTTGCAAATACTCCCAGCCCTTCTGGCCCTAGTGGAACTCAAGGAGCCAGTCTGGCCAGGCTTGGGCAACGGACCCTCAGAGAGATTCAGTGCTGGGTACAAGGTTGGGTCAGCCTTGGTTAGACTGTTGAGGGTCTGCTCCTGATTCATATGATGTAAATTAATTAGCTTTTGTCTTTGATATTAAATTCACCACGAAAGAAGGGTTTTTCCAGGGTATGGCTCTTTTTGAGGAGCACATGAAGACCTGTTCAGCAAATGTGCCATTAACTGGTGCACTCATCTACCGTCTACACCTGATTTTTCTCTTTGGTTTATTTTAAATATTATTCACTGATGCTGTTGATGCGTCATGTGGCCATTTGGCAGCTCCCTGGGAAAGCATGAATTAGCATGTAACATCACTAAGATGCTGGTGCTCTCATCCTCTGAGCAAAGTCTCTGTCCTTGGGTGGCTTGACTTCCCCCTCACCTTACACCATCTCCAACAGAGCAAAAAACAACCACCTCTACTCCTAGCCCTAAGGCAGTCAAGGAGGAATTACAAATAATGTAAAGGAAGCAAAAATCTCACAACCCAACAAGTTGAAAATATTGGCGGCTTCCTATTGTTTCAGCAGAACTGGTAAGTGTGAGCTTTTGTCTTTCTTTGTGTTACAGGACACCTCATAGCCTTGTCTTTGACAGTGGGAGAGGTCACACAGATTGACCCCCTGGCCAGCGTTACTTAGGATGATGAATATTTTCATAGTGTCAAGAGGAAAGCAGAAATCAGTGCTTTTTGCTTACCTCATTGTCTCTGAAAGTTTGCCCACTAGTGCTGTTTATTTCAGCTCCATGTAAAGTAGGATGGGCTCCTGCTTGCTGAATCTATTTCTTCATAAAGCAGTGGTTGGCTCTTCAGGATCATGGGACACAGGACATGCACACCATAGTCAAGATGTAGCTGCACCTTGAAATGCAGCTGAAGGGAGTTGCATGGGACAGGTAAGGTAGGGGTGCACTGGTTGACAAGGACAGCAAGATCTGTCCTAAAACCAATGCAAGCACTCAGATTATGGCCTGAACTCATCTCCATCTTACTCCTGCCACAAAGATTTCTGGACAACTCAAGCAAGAGAAATGAGGTTTCTCTAGAGCTGTTGAGGTTTTAGATCTAATAATGTTAAGTACAGTTGAAAAGAAATAAAAACTGTCTCTAAAAAAAAACCGAGGGCATCACTGATTTGAAGATAACAACCATCTCCTGTTTGCTTAAGCTGTGATGTGCAAACAAGCCCACATGTACACCACAGCTGATTAGACTCCTATTTTTCTTGACGAACATGAAAAGACTGCACAGGCACAGACTAATTATCCAGACCACTGGTATCCAAGATACAGTCTATGAAGATTAGTGTTTGCATTTTCCCTTGGAGTGAGAGATAGTAGCCTTAAATAAATTGCACTGAATTACAGTAATGGACAATGAGAATGAAACAGTTTCCTATTTCATTTCCAGCCCTGTTATACAATCTCCAGCTATCTGAGGTGATTTCCACAGCTGGCAGAATACGGTGTTTACCCTGGCCAGGTATTGGAGTAGGTAATCTCTTCAACACAGCAGTAAAGACTACTGCAACACCATTGGCTTCTGCCCACTTAACTCCTGCCCTCCCTTTCCCCAGTAAACCCAGCACCAGCAGCCCTGTGAGCTGAAGCAGCAGTACTTGAAAAGGTTTGTCTGCCTTCCCCATGCCCATTTTTGACCCCTGGAGACAATGTGGTTGCTCCGACAGCAGGCAATGGGAGATGTAAGAGGGGCGGTGGGAAGGAGGGAGGGTTCCTCAGGAACCTGTCCCACGTGCAGGCTGCCCCATCCCAATTAATTTCCACCTGCTCTTGGCCAAGTGGGTCAGACTCGCAGAGCGTGACATCAGCGTGAGATGGCAAAACCAGTACACCCCTGAGGGTAAATCAGCAAGAACAAATTTCCTCAGGGCTTGCCCCTCAGTAATTATGGTCACTGCTTGATAGCTGTCTTTCTGGTGCGTGGAGCTGCTATGCAGGCAAATGCTGAAGAAGGCAATAAGGTCTAAAACTGGCAGACAAGTAAGCCAAAATAAAATAAAAAAATAAGAAAAATAAAATTAAGCCTGGCCTGGCTGTGACAAATAGTCACAAGAATGTCTCTATAAACAAAGACCCCCACACTCAATCATTTTTATGTATTGGGTTTTGGTTTTGATCTTGTGCACACAAATAAGGTATGACTGTACTCAAACTGCCCTGCTGTTAAGAATTTCTGGGCTGCTGAAAAGACAGTGAATGTGGCTGTTAACATACAGGCTTCTCAGCAGCCAGGCAGGACAGTGAGCCTGGGCTGAGCAGCACAGAGCTTCCCCATCGTCCCCAGCCGGAAGAGGTCTGGGGACAGCATGAATCACACAAGCAGGCATCCTGATCTTGGACAGGGAATGCAAAAGACGTGAGCCATGTCATGTACAGTTCAGCTGTGAGCTATGTCAAAGATATCAGGACAGACTATTTAACACTGAAATCAGGTGCTGAAGTGTGCACAAGGCAGTGTCTGCACGCAATCGCATATACAGTGTGCATCCTGAAATGAAATGGCTTTGAAACCTAGGACCTTTTTGGAAAAGTGCTCCAACAGTCTCCTTTCAAATGGAAATTGCATCTAGCACATGATGTATAATTATTGGCCATCTTAGTGTTGCCCCAGAGGTTGCCTGAATGAGTAGGACTGGGAGGGTTGATGCTAACAATAATTTATAGATACATTTTTGCCAGTCTGGAGAGAAGAAAAGAGTTTGAGTGGCACAATGCAGGTGAAACTGGGGCTGTGCTGCAGTTATCTTTTAGTTTAAATAGTTTTGGAGATGGCCTGTGTGGGTCTTTTTCTTGGTGCTGGGTTATTGAGGTATTTTTAGGGGTATTTTTTGTTCTGGTTTGTTTTTATCCTATAAAATGAAATGTGTTTATTTGTGGGTCTTTGTTGGTTCTTGACCTGAGTGTTTTATGTGTTGTTGCCTTCTTAAGGAAAATTACAAACAAGTGAAGTGACACCCATCATACTGATCCTTAACAGAGCCTGAAATTTGGTGTTTCACAGATGATCAGGGACTCAGGGCAAGCAATATGTTGCAGCCCTGAGTCAGAAGCCTATTCCTCTGAACACACATTGAAAAAAATACCTATAACGTTGAAGCAGAACCTCACTCCCTTTCTATGCTTTCATCTTATGGCCACTATACATTTAATTCTTTGTTTTGGGGCTTTTCAAGGGATGTTTGGGAGTACAACCCTGTGTGTATGCATACACACACTCTCACATACAGAAAGCTGTTGGAGTTATTTTGCAGGCACACATTGTCTGGCTTATTGGCTGTCACAAGCACTTGTTGACTTTATTAGCAGAACCAGCCAAATTAAAAAAAAAAATCCAAACAATCTGATGTCTTCTGTACAGATCCATCACTCCATCATATGACAGAGAAGATTTTTGTGTAGGAATATTTATTAACCTTGGACCTCTGAGACCCCTGCACACTGTGCAGAAGGTATGAAAAAGGATACGTAGGTGTTTGGTCAGGTAGTTACATACATTGATAGAAACCTTTTATTTCCTGTCTTCAGGGCTAATTTAGTGGCACTAGTTTGTGAGACAGTAAGGAACATTTTCATTTTGGCAGACAAATTTATGAGTGTTTACAAGCTGTAAAAAGAACCAAAATAACAAAAGTTCATTCAGTCGGTACTGGTTTTAGGTTCCTTACAGAAGGAACTTTTGGCCATAATGTCAAGATAATTAAATTAGCCATTTTGGTGGGTTCTAAAAGCCTTTGTGACAACTCCGCTGAGTGCATGGACACTTAGGTACTACATTTTAAAAATCTGTCCATGCGTCTTCTCTTGTGTTTATACTGTGTCTACCACTAAAGACAGAAAAGGTAATCTCAACATCAAATTATTAAAATACCAGATTACACAGCCACTACTGAAGTGGTCATTGGACACTTCATTCAACAGAAGCATTTTTACTTACCTTGAAAACTCTGAAACACTTCTAATATAGGCAGAAATTTATCTAGATTGTTTTTCTCTAAGACTATATCAACAAATCTTTTGTACAGCAGTATCCTTCCAGACTTCTGATTTAGGTAGCGCCAGCTATGCTTTAAGCTTGTATTATTCTCTCTTTTTTTTTTTTTTTTTTTCTTTTCATTGTTATGAAGAGATAAGAAAATAATATTCAGGATAAATAAACTAAAATCATTGCTGCTTGTCTTTCTTTCACTCCAACCAAATGCCCAGGCTGTTAGCCATAAACGAACTTGCAAGCTCCTACTGCAAAAGCTGCGTGTGTCTCAAATCAAGCACTTCCCTAGAAAGTTGGTGTATAAATATCTCATGGATTCATACGACAAAAGAGCTTTTTTTGGTTCATTGTCTAGTCTAGTCAAGTAAACAAGATTTCTAATGTTGGGCAGAGCATGCTCAACAGCCCATGATCAACCTCTTAGAAATGTTGCAAAGAGCATCTTAAAAATTCCAAGTGTGGGAAAATCCAGTGGTACGCTGTTTCACCGGTTAAGCACCCTCGATGTTGAAAACATGACTGATTTGTTGTTTGCTCTTTTTTTTTTTACTTCAAGTTTCACAACTGGACTTGGATCTGCTTCTTTCTTACCAGTAGAGTCATGAGAATTGTCTCACACTGGTGTGCCAGACACAGTGGTGTGCTTGAATAAAAAAAGTGGAAAACACAAATATTGGTGCATATTTCTAGTGCAGGTTAATATGTCTCCTAATCTATCCTCAATATGAGGGAAATACATAACTTTATACAGTTTATTAATTCTGATCAAGATGATTAAGGGAATGGAGCATCTCCCTTATGAGGAAAGGCTGAGGGAGCTGGGTCTCTTTAGCCTGGAAAAGAGGAGACTGAGGGGTGAGCTAATGAATGTTCATAAATATGTAAAGGGTGAGTGTCAGGAGGATGGAGCCAGGCTCTTCTCTGTGACATCCAGTGATAGGACAAGGGGCAATGGGTTCAAGCTGGAACACAGGAGGTTCCACTTGAATATGAGAAAAAACTTCTTCACGGTGAGGGTGACAGAGCACTGGAACAGGCTGCCCAGAGAGGTTGTGGAGTCTCCTTCTCTGGAGATATTCAAAGCCCGCCTGGATGCGTTCCTGTGTGATCTGATCTAGGTGTTCCTGCTCCGGCAGGGGGATTGGACTAGATGATCTTTCGAGGTCCCTTCCAATCTCTAACATTCTGTGATTCTGTGATTCTGTGATTCTTCTCAATTTCCAAAAATACGTGTTCCCTGAACAGCTGAAATAGTGGTTCCTCTTACTAAAAGCAAAAAGCTTGCTTTGATCTTCCACTCAATTATGCTTAAGCATAATTGAGTCTAGACAACCTTCCAACTAGCTTGTCCAATTTATAAATGGACAAAGAAGGTACATAGTAAATGTTTTTAAGGATAAATAGACCAATATTTAAAAAGCAGTAAGAGCCTTTTCACTCAATATGTTCCCAGAACACTGTACTATTTCCAATTATCCTGCTTTTCTTCAAACCTAGAAACAACAAATGAATAACAGATGTCAACTTCTATTGAAGGTTGCTTACTGAATGCTAGCTGCTCTTGCTTGTTGGAAACCCTTTTGGAATGATTTCCCTTTCTTTCTGTTACCATGACAATATTTGGCCTAATTTCATGGCTTTTTTTTCACATCTAAGAACACTGTGTAGGCAAGGGGAATTATCATTAAAATGAATCCTATTCACAACTTATAATGAATGTCTTAACTGTGCCCTGGTTTGTAAGTGTTACGTTCTTAATATGATTCCTTCAGGAAAGATAGTATGGAAAATACAAACCCTTAACTTTCTTTAATTATAAATAGTTGATGGTTCCCTGGCTGTTACAGCCTATGCATCATGTTGCTATGAAAACACTCTCTTGTTGTGTTGAGAATGTTCTGCTGTCCTACAGTGGGACAAAGTTACCCTACCACAGTTACCTTCTTCATGAATGTGAAAAGATCAGCCTCCACATTTATATAGATATCAAAAAACTTTCCACCTATCTCGTGCTCAA
>NW_010118197.1:16123-31567 GCF_000699245.1 Pterocles gutturalis
GATTTCATTTCATTTTAAAACACCTCTAATACTGAAAGCACATTAATTTGTAAATGTAAATGCTAGCACATAACACATAGATCTCTAGCTATTCTATCCATAATCCCTCTCCACTCCCCATCTCCCAATCCCTGTGGGCTAAATTGTAGTCCATTAAAAATATGCTTCTTAAAATGCTTCTTATGCAGTAGTGCTCTAATCTTGGGAAGAAGTACATGCACTGAGTGGGATGATAGCTGTAGGAAATAAATTTTTCTAAGTTTTCCTTTTGTATGTTAATAAAAAATCAATTACATTATTCAGGGTCACTTATACTTGTAGAAATCACTGGTGTAGGTATCCAGAGGAGTAGGGGCCTGTAGTACAATCAACATAAGCTTATTTAAAAAAAAAATACATTTAAAACTAGATTGATATCTTTTCTGTTGGGGTTACAGATTCTGCTGTTAAAGATAATAGTGTTAATGTAATGTGTTTAGATTTCTGTAAAACATTTGTTCTGATAACACATGACATTTTGATTAAGAAATTAGAGCAATACAAAATCAACATGGCCCACATTAAGTGAATTAAAAGCCAGCTATACTATTTATTAATGACTTTGAAGAAAAATTAAAATATTTGCCAACAGAGACAGCAGATGATACAAACATTGGGGAGACTTAATAGTGTAAGAGACAAATCACTGAGACAGGGAGTGACCTCAATCACTTGGTAAACTTGTCCGTCCAAACAGATGCATTTTAACAGAGCCAAATTCATAGTCATATACCCAAAATTCAGTCCATGCCTACAGATGGGGGAAGATCAGGGGAAGACTGTGGATCTGGAAAGGTTTCAACAGCCTCCATAGACAAATGAATCAGCCTTTGTGTTTGGCTCCCATAAAGTCACTCCTGGAATACTATGTTGTGCTGGTTTTGTCTGGGATAGAGTTGATCTTCTTCATGTTAGCTAGTATGGGGCTATGTTTTGGATTTGTGCTGGAAACAGTGTTGATAACACAGAGATGATTTAGTTCTTGCTGAACAGTGCTTCCACAAAGTTGAGGCCTTTTCTGCTCCTCACCCCACCCCACCAGCAAGTAGGCTAGGGGTGCACAAGAATCTGGGAGGGGACACAGCTGGGACAGCTGACCCCAGCTGACCAAAAGGATATTATATCTCATATGATCTCATACTCAGCATATAAACCTGTGGGAAGAAGAAGGAAATGGGGGATGTTTAGAGTGAGGACGTTTGTCTTCCCCAGTAGTCATTATGTGTGATGGAGCCTTGATTTCCTGAAGATGGCTGAACATCTGCCTGGTGATGGGAAGTAGTGAATGAATTCCTTGTTTTGCTTTGCTTTTTTGTGCAGCTTTTGCTTTACTTATTAAACTGTCTTTATCTCAACCCATTAGTTTTCTCACTTTTACTCTTCTGATTCTCTCCCCCATCTCACTGTGGGGGAGTGAACGAGTGGCTGTATGGTGCTTGATTGCTGTTGACTGGGGTTAAACCACGACATATGTCCAGCTCTGGAAAGGATCAGAGATGAGCTAAAGGTGTACTCAAAGACAGGAGAAACATGCTTTGCAAAAATGCCTCGAGGATGTCATTTATTTACTGGATTGAAAAGAAGGTTAAGGATTGATGTGCTATGAAACCTCTGACTGCCTACACGAGGAATGTACATTCAGTGTGTTTGGTCTTTTGGAGAAAAGTATAGGTTTCAATGCCTGGAAGCTAATCTGGCCAAGCCAATATTAAAAATGAAAAGGAAAATTAGACTACTGGACTTAACTGACAGCATTGAATGAATCTGTGAAAGGCTGCAGTAGATTCTTGATTGCTGGTAAGTTAAGGTAGTGTTGAGATTAATTTCTAGAAGTTATATGGTAGTCCAAGTGAGATCTCATACAGATTAGTCCTCTGATCTGTATAACACAGGGAACAATAATCCAAAATGACAGTTTTGGCCACTTATAACATGTAAAAACAAATGTACAATGTTTGGCCCTATTACCAGCAATAAAACAAACAAAAAAATCATTTTAATGGTAACTTAGGTCATGAACTGGAGTGGTACTTATCCACATAGGGTACAATCTACATTAACAACGTGGATCTTGTGGCACCTGGGAGAAGGGCAAACTCCAGCTCTCCCTTGCACTCCAAAGATTTTGTATCAGTGTGTAAGGCACAGCAGATCTTCTTCCTTTTGGGCTGGGAACTGGAGGCCAGGCAAGATTCCCACAGGCATTTTAGATGGCATTCAGCACCTATTCTTAGGCACCTGAATAGGTCCCCAGGTGTCTAAATCTCTTAAAAGGCTGAGCTTCGGGCCTTCGTCCCAAATCTAGGGCTTTTGAGCAGAGGAGACAGAGCAGCAGAATTTGTTGTCAGACATTGCATCTACTGCATCCTCTTTTGGTACGTGACACCTGGTAAGTTGCTGAGAGACTCCTTGCTAAATGCTTGCTAAGTACAATGATTCCCACTTCTGTTAATAAATTAGATATGTTGTATTGATTTGACAGTTTACCAGTTTCAAAGAATCATTCAAATGGCACATCAATACTCAATTATTTTAGCTTAAAGAGGAGTATTCCAGGGAACTGCCAGATATAAATCTCTTTCTGTGTGTTATAAAGATGGGGGGTTTTTTTGTCTGATGTAGGATGTACTTTCCATTTTAAGTGCTTCTTCATGGGATTTTTTTTGCCTGAGACAAATATTTTAACTTGCCAGCAAAGAAAAGGCCATTTCCAGATAATTTTAGTGAGTGACATGCTGGTACTTTCATACCTAGTTTTTGTACTAATTCATAATCTCTAGCTAGTTCATGACCTTTTCCTATATGTCTGATATCAAAGTTATGGCCCCAGAGGAACACTTTGTCTTGACATATGTATGCATGCATCTGTATGCAACCATATCCAAAAATGTTAAAATATGTTTCAGAAACATTGTAATCCTCTAAGGACTTCTTGTTACTGAATGAGCAAAAGCCCTGGGTCCGTTCAACCACTGGAGTCCAGACAGACTTCTGCAGTCCCTTTCAGCAGCTTAGTTCCATGGAACTAACGGGGACATGTGTCCCATGGCTCTATGTCTGGATGGAGGTCGGTCACCAGTGGTGTCCCTCAAGGGTCTGTCTTGGGACCGGTGCTCCTCAACATCTTTATCAACGACATAGATGAGAGAATCGAGTGCACCCTCAGCAAATTTTCAGACAACACCAAGCTGAGTGGTGCAGTTGATACAATAGAGGGAAGGGATGCCATCCTGAGGGACCTGGACAGGCTGGAGAAGTGGGCCCATGAGAACCTAATGAGGTTCAACAAGGCCAAGTGCAAGGTGTTGCACTTGGGCCAGGGCAATCCCAGGTATAGACTGGGAGAAGAACTCCTTGAGAGCAGCCCTGCAGAGAAGGACTTGGGGGTCCTGGTGGACGAGAAGCTGTACGTGAGCCAGCAGTGTGCACTTACAGCCCAGAAGGTCAACTATGTCCTGGGCTGCATTAAAAAAGGGGTGGCCAGCAGGGAGAGGGAGGTGATTCTCCCCCTCTACTCTGCTCTTGTGGGACCCCATCTGGAGTACTGTGTCCAGGCCTGGGATCCCCAGCACAAGAAAGGTGTGGAGCTCTTGGAACGGATCAGAGGAGGGCCACAGGATGATGAGAGGGCTGGAGCACCTCTCCTATGAATAAAGGTTGAGGGAACTGGGCTTGTTTAGCTTGGAGAAGAGAAGGCTCCAGGGAGACCTCATTGCGGCCTTCCAGCACTTGACGGGAGCCTATAAACAGGAAGGGGAGCGACTGTTTACAGGGATTGATAGTGACAGGATGAGGAGAGATTTAGGTTGGATATTAGGTGGAAATTTTTCACTCAGAGGGTGGTGAGGCACTGGAACAGGTTGCCCAGAGAAGTTGTGGATGCCCCATCCCTGGAGGTGTTCAAGGCCAGGCTGGATAGGGCCCTGGGCAGCCTGCTCTAGTGGTTGGCAACCCTGCCCACAGCAGGGGGGTTGAAGCTAGATGATCTTTAAGGTCCTTTTCAACCCAGGCCATTCTATGATTCTATGATTCTATGGATCTGTGAGTCTAAAAACTTGTTTGGAGGGAGACCATCTCACGGTAATTTCATGCAGGTCAATACTTCTTGACAACTGTTTAACTTGGAGCACTTGGCATATCTTGGTGACTCTACTGGCTTCTTTTTACCAAGAGAGAAGCAGGTCACTGTCAGACTGTGATGTCACCCAATTTAGGTCCCAATTTATTGTGTTTCTGTCGAGTAGCAAAATTAAACTTTGTCATCTTGTGTATGGGTTTATAATGTCCTAGCTTAGATGAACCTCTGAACATCCTGGAAGATTTGGAGCTGAAGAGGGGGCTGGATGCATAGATACCCAATAAATCCTAAGTGTCAGCTGTAGTGAAGCACTTTCAGTATAGCACATACTATACAACATCTGTCAGTAGACAATCCCATTATTTATTTTATGTGTCCATATCAGTACACACATATATACATGTATCTATGGACATACATATGTGAACATTTTCATGTTATGTATTTTATGTACATATTTACAGACACACATACACACACACATATATAGTCCACTAAAAAGAGCACCTGTATGTCATCTTAGTGAGTTTCTGACAATTCTTAAACCAGTGCAAATCCATTACTTTTTTTCCACATTGATTAACAATTTAAAAACAGATTTTTTACCAGAAATTTCCCATTTCAGGAAAATAAATGGGCTTCAAGTTATAATCTGAATATAATAGCGAATGTTAATGTTCTGGGGGTACCATGACATTGCAGTTACACAGCTGATTACAGTGTCGAAGAGCGTAGCAGTCTAGCATCTGTCTCACTCTATCACTGTAGTACCAAAGCAACATTATATAATAAGCATGGGAGGAGGAAGACTGCCTCTCTAAAAATGTGAACAAGTACTCAGGAAATAATGTTCCTAAATAAAACAAGGACATTGTGGCAAGAGACCTTCCTTCCCACTTCTTCACTTTAGTCAAAAAACACTCCATGTAGTTTCAGGAAAGAGAGCATTTCATCTTCAAAAAATGTGTCTTTCAACTACGCTCAAACCTGTACCTGGGATATATTAAGTAAATGGGCCAACATGGAAGGAGAGAATTCAGCTTAGTTTCAGTCTTGATATTATCTGCTCCAGTCAACTGTATTTCTAGGATTAGAGGCATGTAGTATTTTGAAGCAGGAAAAAAACCTATCTGTGTTTTATTCCAGAATACAGTTATTAACTGGAGGTTGAAAATAATTTTTTTAAAAAATTACCTGAATATTACAGGGCTCTCCTGAAACTGCAACTTTCCTGCCCTGACATGAAGCCTGGTTTTCAGAGGCAGTTAGCACAGAAGTGTCTTTGAGTGGTACATTCCTGTATTCAGTTGCCCGACACAAAAAATAGGCTTGCAGTGACCCAAGGCATTACGCTGCTTTACATGCCCACCTGTGGCATGTGAGCAGTCCCACTGGTTTCAGTCAGGGTACTCGTGTTCAAAGTCTGAACAGTGATTTACTACATTTGCCATGTCAGGACCCGCCATGGCTTCAGACTGGACTCCAAAGCTAGGGAAAATGGGATTTTCATGTTTTGTGGTAACAACAAGAGGAAGGTGTGCTAGGATTAGAGAAAATATCTACCACAAAGAACAGTCTGGGTGACTTTTTTTTGGTTGGTCTTGAGCTACAGAAGAAGTGGCTAATGTCTGAAAATTAATCCGTGTACTAAGAAACAGTAAAATGCTAACCAGACGTTTCACTTTTACTTCACTATGTATATATGATATATATAGAGTACCCAGGGCTCTCCTCTATGCAGGAATAATTGTTATTCTGTGTACATAATAGAAAAAAAAAAGTAAAGGAAGAGACAGGAGTGAGGGATGGTGGGAGAGGAATGGACAGAGCGGTAGGAAAACGCATGATTCACAGTTATGTGGATTAATATAGACAGAACTACATGGCTTCTGTTCCAATCAAAGCAGCAACTTCCATATGAGCATTGTTCCTAACAAGGATTACCACGATGGCAAATACTGACATATCACTACAATAAAAGCAACAAGTTGATGAAGCAGATCAGCTAGCCCATCCAGCATAAAAAACTCATTGCTTATAAACAAAGCAGCTGGCTTTATGGAGATTAATTAATATTTTTGCTGTCCCCAGTTGTATGCTAGACACCTATCACCTCCAGAGAAAATCTCTGTCTAACTGTGTTTGGCTTCCTAACAAGCTTCAGTACTTTTAGCCGACTGCTGCAAAGGCATGTCAAAGTCCTAATTATTTTGAAGGAGACTCAACAATGCACTTCAGAAGATGGCTGGTATCGTTGCAATGGCCCATAACGTCTTTTCAGAAACTACCTCTTAAGCCTGCGATCACAGAAATATTAGTAGAGTGAAGCTGATATGTTCCAACAGTTCTGTTGAGTATGATTTCAGACATCTAGAAGCACAAGTGTTTATGTGTGTATGGTGTGAACTTATATGTGTGTACATAACTGCACTGGCTATATGCTCGTAATTAAATATCTTCAATCATTTGCACAAAAGAGTTTGAAGAAAAGCTGCTGTTCTTTCCAGAGAACTACCTGTAATATACTGGGTGAAACTATGTCCCCTTTGTGTGAATTTCAAAAGTCCCAGCTTCACTTGTGCCAACTCTATACTTTCATTCTGCTCTGATAGAAAAATACTGGCTTTTTTTCAAATCAGGAATAATGAGTAGAAGAGGATGTCAAATTTGTGTTCCAAAAGACAAAGATACAGAAGAAGATTCTTCACTCTCTGTGAAGCATGAAAACTAAATGCAAGCTGTGCCTCCTGGCTGCAATGCATATATCTGGAATAGAACCAGTGAATATTTTTCATTTCCTATTTGATATTATTCATTAAGTGGTTTGTAACTTTACATTTAAATCATGTCAGCTATGAGTAAGTAACAACTAAGGCATTGGGGCATTTCCCAATTGATAGAAAAAAACCCCAAACCACCTTGTAAACTGATCCAAGAATAAAATTCCCAAGAAATAGCTTTAATAGCTTCTATGGCATTAGGGGACCTGGAAAGTAAAATCAGTGCGATGTTTTACATTTATTAAATCAATTCTTAATGTCAGAATGAAACAAAACACATATGCAAGGGTCACTGTAAACATCATCCTTGTTGAGATTTGTCTGCATGTTCCAGTGGGGTTGTAATGATTTCCACATCTGCCAGACTCGCAAGGCATGGGATTAGGTGTAGCTGCTGAAGCACGTTGCAGCTGGTAGAAGTCATGCAAATCTGGCAGACCTCCATACCCACCCATCTTAGGTTTTTGTGTAATCATCCCTCTTCTAGTGTTAGAGTGTTTTGCAAATTTTTATCTACCCACCTTCAAAAAACCCTTGTAAATTGAGACCTGTCATTATTGTCATTTCAATCAAAGACATAGCTATGAGAAAAAAGACACAAGCCAATACAGACAGGGTCTAGGCTGTAATAAGTTCTCTCTGGCCAAAGGAAAAGTCCACAAAGGAGCAGAAAAAGTGGAAGTGGGTCTTTATTGATCTCAGTTAAGACCTGAGCTAATGGGTTGTGTTTTATGTCTGCAGGTCTTCATCTTCCACATAGTTGCCCGAGTTTATTTCTATGCTCCTCAGTTTCAATGGTCTTGATGAACTGCAAAATCAAGCACACGTATAAGCCTTCACCTCTGACTGTTTAGAAGAGGAATAATTTCTAAAGAAATACACGAGTTACACAATGCAAGATTTTGAAATCTGTCTTCTGCGAGCCTAAAACATGCAACTAACAGGAATTCATGCCTGGAAGTAGCAAAACTTTCGTATTTTGTGGATGGTTTTAGAAAATTAATTATTGAAATAGTCATTAAGAATATATGTCTGCAGGGTCCTTCTTATGGATTCCAAAAAGTTAGTTACCGGTGAATTGCAGTTTTCTCCTGAAGGGATTCAAGCAGACTCATTAGGCTTTGTGGGATCCATGCTGTATCTTCTGACCACCTTGCACATGCAAGGAGATGATTAGTTTGTGCTGCTGGAGGCATCCTGAGGAGACTGCCAGGGTTGTGAACAAGTGTGAAAATTTCCTGCTGCCCATGCCAGCACTGGAGCTGGCAGTTAGCTGCTGCATCCAAAGATACTGTCAGGGAATCATCTGTTTGGGACTGTTTCAGGGGGTGGGAGGCTCATTCCTCTTCAAAGAAGACCAAGTGTGCTTGGTGAGGGAAAACAAAGACTTAGGCTGAGAACTTTTACTTCCAGCAGTTTTCACTGAGCTGTATTTAGAACAAGAAAGTTCTTCCCTCATAGCGCTGACAGCAGCTATTTAATCTAATTGTTGAAGACATGAAGCAATTTCCAGCCTGAGTATATTAATTGACATTAAAATTACATTACCTTACATTTTTTCACTTGTCCGATGAGAAAGAAGAAGTTGAAAAAAGACAATTTAAATTGTCTGCTGGCATCAGAAAAGCTGGGCACAGTATTTGAGGGGCACTCAGGCGAGCTCACAGCATGTAAACATGAATATTGCTGTGCTTATACGGCTGTCCCTGGTTAGATGAAATATTAGGGTTGGAATTAGGTCTGCCAAAAATAAAGGTTTGGAAAGTCCAAAATAATTTTTGAATTTGTGTCTAGTTTGTCAAGTAGCTCGAGCTGAAAAAAAAAAAGAGATCTTTTCTGGAACACAGTGTTTTGACATTTTCAAAGTGAGATATTTCAATTTTTCACTCCAGAACAACATTTTGTTTCAAAACCTATCTAGCAATGACACTTGAAAAGCATTCAAACACCCAAAATTGAGCTAAACATTTTGTTTCAGGTCAAGGAAAACTCCTTGTTCAATTCACGATCTTTTTTCCTAAAAATGTTATTTATTTCCACTATGTTATTCCTGCAGGCAATGAGTAGCTAGCTGGTCCCTTGACAATCACAGAGGTATGTAGTTTGGGAAATTTTCATTGCCTTAAGGAGAAGCTGGAGGGAAACATGGACAGTTTTAGTGACAGTGACATAGGTGTGTGTGTGGAGGGAGAGAGCTGCAGGAAGTTTTGTGCCAAATCCGTGACATTACTGGTTTACATTGGTGTTCCAATGCCTCTCCATAAAAACAGTTCTGAGGCTTTTTGAAGTGCTGGGAAGACCTTTCGTTAAGTCCGGCCTAAGAAATAGGAATGTCTGCAGACATGATTTTTCATCTTCATTTCTTCTGTGTGCAGCTTTGTTCTCACAGGGAAAGAATAACCCAACTTTTCATTTTTAGCTGTCATTTATTGCGAGTGTTATGTCATGATAGATTGAACTACTTAACGTAGCATCATACATGAATGAGCTACAGTGAAACAAACAAACAAAAAAACCTAACAATGAAGCTGGAACTCTTTAGATTGAATATTTAGGGTGAAATTAAACTTTCAGATCAACTGTCTGTTCTTGCTTTGGTCTTTATTTAAAACAGGCTGGCTTCTGAAGCCTATGTTCTTATATTTCACAAGGGTTTCCAAAACACAAAGCACATTATAAGACAATAGGAGTGCAAAATGCATCCTGTTTGATAAGATCAAGGAGTTTAGAAAAACAAATTAAGTGACATATCTCATACCTCACTTTCAAGGGAAATCTGGGACACTTTTTTTTAGACCAAAAATTAATAACCTTTTGTTCAAAAGCCCACTTACTGTGTGACTGTCATATGTCATTTGTGGCAGGTTTGGCCTTGAGATTATTTATATTCTTTGAAGAGAGAACATGTTTTAAACAGTGGTTAGTTTCTATTAAGAAATGTCACTGCTTTGCTATTTGGCCACATTTGAAGAAAATGTACTTACACTGTTGATCTGAATAAATGTTAAGTGCTATGTGACTTCTTTTGTCTTAAAACATACTCTTGGTTCAAAATTTAGGTTCAGCTTTGCTGCTTGTATGGTGTAGGGACTGACAAAGCTAGCTAGAAAGAGGCCAGATGCTGGGCAATTTTTACTGCCCAATTTCTGTGAATCTTTCGGTTTTTGTCAATCTTCTTTCCTTTGGGCTTTCATGATTATACACTACAGCTCATTCCAAGAGATGTTTTTCAGATGTGACTGCTCCTTTAATGAGACTAAGCTAACCTCCCAGACTTGTTTCACTTATAAACCCCTGCTGTGTTTATCGAAGTTGCCCTCAAAGGATTTAATCTGCTTACTCCCATGCATATCATAGTCTTCTAGGAGGAAGCACTAACTATACTGGCACTTGAACCACACTGTGTACGGGAAATAGAAATACTGGAATTGTACGTGAAGCAAATTAAATCTCTCTAGTGCTGGAAGGTCAGTCAGCCAAATGATCTTTCAAAGCAAGTAACAGAAGAACCCCAGTGGCTTCCCGGAGTGCACTTTCTTGCCAACCCTGTTCTTGTTCCCACATGAGGTACAGCAGGAACCTGAACCCAGGAATTGTAGGGCAAATCCAGAGAGCATTCTGCAGTCTGGAAAGGGGCTCTGCCATCACCGATCAGACATGGGCAGGAAAAAACGGTGCAGTAAAATTAGACACGAATATTGGGGCTTGCTCTCATCTTTCATTTCAGATTAGTTAACCCAATGCTCAATTCTTACAAGAATTTCTCCCCATAGCCTCTTTGTATTTACAGCCACCCTGAAGGACGGGACCTTGCTATGCCAAGCACTTCGCAAAGCTGTGGGAAATAAATGCTGTCATAGGAGGGAGGAAAAGGTACAATCCACTGAGTACAACCTGTTTCTGCTTAAAGGTATGTATGCAAAATTTTCAGTATTACAAAGTGCCAGCAACATTTTTCCCTCATAAGTGAGTCTCTTCACTGATGTGGGGGGGAGGGTGTGAGGAGAAATGTGAAGGATGTAAGCTTAGGGACCCCCTTGGTGATGAAGCAGTGCTGGGTGGAGGGCACCAGAGCAGACAGGGCTTGGGGACCTTCGGGTGGCAAGGCAGGGATGTCAGCACTGGAATGGGAAAGGATCTTAGTAAGGAGAACACCTCACAGGTGGAAATGTCAGAGTCATCAAGAGTTTTGAAGAGGAGGAGGAGGAAATTTGCTGTGAGAGATGCCCAGCTTGGTTTAATTTCCAAATGCATTAATCAGTAAAGGATGTATACTGCCTCAACAACAATTTTAATTCTCCTTAAGCTAAATTGGAGACCTGATGTTCCAATTGTTGCTTGTTGCTCTCCCAGGTAATTCCAAAAGCATCTAAAGACTCAAAAAGATGGTTTCATTTTTTTTTTTTTTTTCCTAAGGCAGAGATATGCCATGTGATAATCCATTCTTTCTATATGGTACAAGGAGATCTGAGAGAGATTGAAGCAGTCCATCAGGAAGGTGGACGTGAGAGCCACATAAGAATGGGGCCAGTGAGTTTGTGCTTTTTTCTTATAATGTGCTAAACCTAGTATATTAAAAAAATCTTGTAAAGTCACACATTTCAGATAGATAATAAAGGCATATACACTCTTGTTTCAGTGGTATTGAAATATCTCTATGCAGTAAAGCGAAACTGTCCAGCTGCTTCAGGTAATTTGAGTGCTTGCTACGCTTCAGTGCTTGCTACATACAAAAAGATATGGAAGTAAAGTCCTGAGCCAAATCGGCAAGGAAAAAGCAACATTTCCAGGTGAAATTTTCGCATAACAGGAGTTTACTCACATCCCTTATTCCTAGACCCAGGAGGTAATTATCTGGTTTGACAAAAACGCCTGGGTGTCTCTGAAGTGGCTGACTGGTACCAGTCTGAGGTGAAGCAGTCCCACTGAGTGTTTGAAAGTGTTTCATTGATAATCCATAGCATCTCTTTCTCTGCATAGCTGGCATATAAAAGTTGTTAATGGTGCATTATAGCACATAATGCACTTAATCATGACATTTCATTCTTTTAGGTGCTGTTCCATTGTCAGAGATATCTTATTAAAGCTTATCATTACATGCTTGACATTATCTTTATAGCTTTAGCAACCACATATTATAAATAAATAAGAGACATAAGCAAGTTCTAACCTGCTTTTCATGTCACTTCCTGACTTAATTCAAGACTAACTTTCCTTTAAGTTATCAAAATGTTTACACAATATACAAGAACCAGCCCCACTTCCCATTTATTTTTACTGTCTGTGTACACAGCTGTAGATCTCTCTTTCAAACTGGAGTCTAAATTACACAGCTAGTCCAAGACCCCAAATCAGCAGAAACTGAAGATCTTTTATTTTCATAAAGGACGATGTTATCAAAACAGGAAGAATTTCACTGAAAGAACACTGTGTCTTTTATATTCCTTAGCCTCATAGTTCCCATTGAACTGACAAAATGTTCCAGGAACTCAGTCTCTCTGGGTGGGTATGAAAATATACTGGTAAGATTTCTTTAAAGAACACTATGAGGTGACTTGAGATCTACAATTTGATGTTGTTTTAGAAAGAGCTGAGTGTGAGATAAACTGCTGTAGATGGGAATTCTCCTTCTCTCCCTCTCTTCTTTCAAGAGACAGTAGATAAATTGTTGGCTCTAAAGAACAGAATATCATTGTTCATTGAATGAACAGTGCTCATTTATATGAGCCATGGCAGTCTAAGGAAATTATACTTTCTCTTAATCAGGGGAAAAAAAACTATATACGATATCTGTTCATTAATTATGACAAATACTAATAACTTGGATGGGAATGGTGGAGCTCAGTTTCATTCAGGTGGAACAGTGGAATGGATTACCCAGCACACAGCACGTGGGAGCCTTCTCTGTTTCATTTAAAATTAGCGACAATAATTTAAGGGTTGGTTTTTTTTTTCAGCAACATTGTGTGAACTCCGCTCCTGTAGAAGAGCTTATCATTGCCTGGTAGGAAAACATGTCAATGCCACTCTTGGAAACAGTCTGTGATATCTACTTACCATAAATGACAGACTGTAAGTATGTTCTCTTCTCACTTACCTGAACTTCTTTAAAAATAAATTATTACCTTCTAGTCTAACCCCAGTTTCTGGCAATATTATGGAGAAAATTATTTAGAGAATAATACAATCATCACAGGTTCACAAATGGAAAGACTTGTTTAACTAATTTGATAACCTTCTGTGATAGGGTGATTTTCCTAGTGGATGAAGGGAAGGCAGTGGATGAAGCTTTTCTGGATTTTAGTAAGGCTTTTGATACTGTCCTCACAGCATCTTTCTGGACAAGCTGTCCAGCTGCGAGATGAGTGGGTTTACAGTGTGCTGGGTGAAGAACTGGCTGGATGGCGGGGCTCAAAGAGTTGTAGTGAATTTGGCTACATCTGGCTGGTGACCAGTCACCAGTGGTGTTCCTCAGGGTTCAATTCTAGGGACAGTTCTGATCAGTACGTGTATCAATGATCTGGATACAGCAGTTGAATGCACCATTGGCAAGTTTGCTGATGATACCAAACTGGGAGGTGCTGTTGATTCTCTTGAAGGACAAGAGGTCTTGCAGAGAGATCTAGAGAGATTGGAGCACTGGGGAGTCATCAATGGCGTGAAATGTAACAATCCACCACATTCTGCACCTGGGATGGAGTTACACCAAGGCACAAGTATAAACTGGGAGACACACGGCTGGAGAGCAGCCCTGCAGGAAGGGATCTGGGGGGTGCTGGCTGACAGCAGCTCAGCGTGAGCCAGAAGTGTGCCCTGGCAGCCAGGGGGGCAAACCACAACCTGGGGGGAATCCCAGCCGGTCAAAGGAGGTGATTGTCCCGCTGTGTTCAGCGTTGGTGTGGCCTCACCTTGAGTTCTGTGTGAAGTTGTGGGCCCCACAATTTACGAAGGATGTTAAGGTGCTTGAATTTGTCCAGAGGAGGGCATCAAGGTGGTGGAAGGGCTGGAAGGAATGTCCTGTGAGGAGTGGCTGAGGACTCTGGGTTCGTCTAGTTTGGAGAAACGGAGGATGAGGGGTGACCTCATTTCTCTCTGCAGCTTCCTGAGGAGGGCAAGTGGAGAGGGAGGTGCTGAGCTCTTCTCCCTGGGATCCAGTCACAGGACACGTGGGAACGATCCAGAGCTCTGCCAGAGGAGGTTTAGACTTGACATCAGGAAGCATTTTGTTACCAAGAGAGGTGGTAAAACGCTGCAACAGGCTTCCTAGAGAGGTAGTTAATGTCCCATGCCTGTCAGTGTTTAAGGGGTATTTGGACTATGCCCTTAATAACTTGCTTTAACTTTTGATTAGCCCTGAAGGAGTCAGGCAGTTGGACTAAATGATAATTGTAGGTCCCTTTCAACTGGAACTTTTCTGTTGTGTCCTATCCTATCCTATCCTATCCTATCCTAAAAAGAAGGAGCTGAGATTCTAAGAAGCATTTGTCCAACACACTAATTCTCATCCTCATTTGATCCCATACTTTGACAAATGCTAAATTTCAGCCCAAGATCCTTAGGCTGATTTGGAAAATTACTCTATTTCAACTGTACCATATGGTTGATTGAAACCAATTTTCCCTGGTCTACTTGTCTGTCATTCAGAGACAGTCAAAGGATAAAAGTGGCATTTTTGTTTCTAGCATGAAAAAGAAAATTCTAGTTAAAATTGGAGTTGAAAACAAATATTTCTAAATATTCTAAATGAAATAGTAATATTGTCTATATTATGATTTTTAAAACATACACTGATTTCTATTATGAAAGCAATAATGGCTTCATATATTTTTTTATTAATGAAATGTATAAACCAAATACTTAATAATCACCAAAACCTGCTCCAAAGTGAGAAGTAGGTCAAAAAAACTAAACCATATTTAAGAAACTTCAAGTAGTTCAGCGACTCTTAATTATTCTGGTGCAGATCAAAATAACTTGTACTGAAGTAACCACTAATATATGTTACGTACATAAATACAACAAGGGCTTCCACTCTATTTTTCTAAAATAAACAATCGCTTAATAATGACTGAGAAAAAGACCCAATAGTCTCAAGTAGCTTGCGTTGTCTCAAGCTGTTTCATGCATCCATGCTGAAAGAAGCAAAAGATTATTACATTATTATTTCACTCCTCTGTTCTCAGATTCCTGTTTACTTGGAGTGTGGTCACCAGTCAGTCTACATGCTAAAATGAATGAAATTGTTTGATAGAGAGAGGCCAGCTGACTCTTGTTTTAATGTATATTGTGCAGACACAAGTCATTGCTTACCTTCCCACCTTCTCCCAAAGCACTGCATCAAGAGGACCATTGAGTTGCTGCCTCATCCAAAATCCACAGTCTGCATCAGAAATTACTTTTTTACATGAAAGAGAAATGTGTGACTCCTGTTCAGATAAAAGCCTATATTCACCTTGTCCAAAAGAAAGTCTTAATCTCAGCAATGGACAACCTTCCCATGGAACTGAGTTGCCCCCATAGGTCACTTGCTCTCCTTCTCACTCTTTC
>NW_010118197.1:31598-38299 GCF_000699245.1 Pterocles gutturalis
ACAAAAGATTTTCTTCCTCACCCCAAGGCACATTTGTCTTTTTCCACATCTCCTCCTGAGGCTGGTTCTCCACCTAGAAATCAGGCAACCAGTGAAGAAGAGAGCCAGGGAAATACTGGAAGAGCTGTAAGAGCACCAGCATTGCACAGTATTAAAGAAAAGGTTTATTTAAGGTGTTAATGGAACAAATTCTGTGTGCAAAGTAAACTATGGGGACAGATAAATTATAACCTCCTGCCCTTAGGATTCTGAATTGATAAAAATCTTTAAGTTCCATGCCAAAATAAAGTCAACTTTTATCTTCTGTTACAGCTTTAGGGCCTTTTTTTTCCATGCTTGTAACCACTGTTGCATGTCTGCGAGGTATGGAAAGCTACGGACCTGATGTTGGAGAGGTTGTTACAAGAGATCCTTGTAGTGAAGGATTTCAGGCTGTAAAAACCAGATTTGTTTCTCCTCCAACTGATACCAGCAGGAAAAGTAGAAAAGACCTTTCTGTGACTATGAAATATGCATGAAGTGACAACCAGTGAAGTGTGACAGCATTGTGCCTCATATTGTCTCAGCACACATCCAGATAAGCTGTGGTAAATCGAACCAAGGCAATTTAAGACACTGAGCTTCTCATGCTGACAGTTACCTTCACTGTGGCTAAGCAGGAAAAGATTGTAGTAACCACAGGTTTCTCAGCACTGATGCTCAGAGCCTGACTTATTAATTTCGGGTGCCTTGTGTTTTGTTTTCTGTATGTGATGCCAGATGGATGCACTGTGAGACAGGCCAATCCATGTGCTTTCAGGAAGGCTAACACAACCCAGTGAAAAGCAGATAGGAAACAGCATAGCCCTTTTCATCCTAGTCCTGTTAGTTACTGAGTGGTTTGCATCTAATGAAATACTTGAGATTTTCTGACACCTTTTTTTCTCCTTTTGCATAACTATTATGTAGTTTATTATACAAAGAACATATTCTCTTTTATTTTTGAACTTTAACTTTGAACTACATTCTTGGCCCGAAGGGCAGTCAGTGGTAATGGCTTCCACAGTCTAATTATGTTTTGTATGGGATAATATTTCTTTTTATCAGGTCTAAATTTGCCACCTTTTGATTTCTTTGAATTCTTCATTGTCATGCATGTTATAAGACAGGAAGGACAGAGGTTTCTGCTCTGCTTTCTCTGTAACATTCATTATTTTGTATGCTCTCATCATGTCTCCTCTTATTCACAGCCTTTCACAAATAAACAATCCCAGTCTTTTTAATCTATCTTCCTAACCAGCTTTCTCATGTGCTTAATAATTTTCAGTGCCCTGCTCTGACCTATGTCTAATTCTGCAATATCCTTCATGGGAGGGGATGCTGGGTGCAGTATTTGAGTACCAGATGAGGCCCTGCCATCTATGTGTATTCGCTACAATAACACAAAGACCAAAAGTCAGTTTAAGCTGTTATGTTATGGAAATTTCATAAAAGGCTTATTTTTTCATAACAACCTAGGCAGGAATAATATTTGGCTTATTTTCTATTTACGAAAGAAATCTCCAATATGACTTCATTTTGTGCAGCTGTATCTGGAAATGCTTTATGGAATAAATATCAGAGCAAAAGGATTCTCTAGTAAATAATGGCAGTGGGAAATAATAGCTAAGGATAGATCTGAAAGAGTATTTACACCCCAAACTCCCGTATAGTCCAAGAGCAAACTTGGTTGCTATAGGTTGCTAAGTGAGTCTGGATTCTTATAATGTTTCAGCTGGAGTGTGTGCTTTGAAGCAAGTTTCCTCTTTGCCCTTAATTACCAAAGTTTGGTTTTCATGGTAGGGCACTGTCATCAAGCAAATGGAGCAAGAAAATAAGTTTCAAGCACTAATGGCTGTCCAGCCCACAGCCCCACACTATGGCTAATACAAAGTAAAGACCCTGTAGTGTATGGATTTCAGGTCCTGTGTGTCCTGTGGATTGCACTGCAGGCGCAGCTCTGTTGTGCTGTGCTCCTTGCCACTGCCAGCTGGCTTGTGAGTTCAAGGGGCTGAACCAAAGGCCCAAAACTTAATTTAAGTTTCATAACTTACAATTATGATCAACTTTTTCTCACATGAGTAAGTGTCTCAACACTGTCTCTACCAGCATGTGAGGAAATATGTTTTCATTGAGATAGTCTGTATCAGGAGACCTTTCAGTGCTTAGCCCCCACGTGCTGAAGTTACTGGGATGAAGATACCTGAGATGTGGAAGTAAGGGTTGAACCTGAGCTTGCTCAGGAACAAACTGGATTTCTGCTGACAAAGCATTGCTGCAGAGCAGAGCTGGGAATGGTTTTGGGAAGCACAATGAGGGACAGGGACCATTTTTGGATACAGGGAGCACTAGACCATCAGACACTGCCTGCAGTGAGCATAGTCACATCTTGACCGCAGGTGCATCCCAAAGGATTCATGCTTTTATTTGTCTCAAAAAAACTGTGGCAGGCCATTCCACACACACCTACAGCCACAGATCTGCCTATGCGGAGATCAGGAAAGAATCAATCCCACTCAGCACCTGTGGCTTATCCTCAAGGTCCTGCGCAGAGCTTTCCTGCAGCAACATGTATTGGTAGGAAGGAGTGCTGAAAAGGCAGGGGCAAAAACAGCAAACTGGGGTCATACCTTCTGTGCACATTTGCAAGTTCTTGTTAGTTCACCAGTCTGAGAAGCTGAAAGGAAATTCTAGGGGGAATAAAGATTAGAGGAGGGGAGAGGAGATAAGGAACAAATGCCAAGGGAAAATACCTGTGAATAGTAGTAATGGGGACAAGGTAGGAAAGGGATCAGCCTGGTAGCCTACAAACCCCATCGATTAGCAAGGCAGAAAAACTCCTTAATGCTGTATCTTTTTCTCCAGACTCAGAGGGCAATGGAAATGCAATCTTCTGTTTGCTAAGCAGAAACATCAGAGGATAAAGATAGGGCACAGATGGGAACATCTGCTCTTCCTGAAAGATAAGCATCCAATAGGATGGGAGCTATGACAGAATCACAGGCATTGGTTTACCAGTCATGCTGCAGGGAGGAACCGGAACTAAAGGCAGCAAAATGAAGGGAAAGATAAAAATAGCTATGAAATTAAATTAAGGGTGCAGCTTGAAGAAAGAAATGCCCCTGCTTCTTCTTCCTTACTTGTTCTATCAAATATTACAACAAAATTGTTATGCCAGCTCCAGTAATCTTTACTACCAGTGGTCAAAACCGGGAGCAATACTAAGTGTTTACAAAGTGAGCAGATCTAACTGGATGACAAGAAAAAAAGAATCTTGTGTGTAAATATAAACGTTTTTAGGATAAACATAAATCAGGAATAAATATAGACATATAGAATAAATACATATTGTATAAACATAAATTTTTATAGTATATAAATGTATAGTTACAGTGTATGGTAGATGTGAATGGTAAGGCAACAAATGCATTGACATTTCTAGTTCCAGCCAGGGAGACTGTCACGTCTCCACTCAGAAAATACTGTGCCCTGATTAAGTAGGTGTGCCAGCCAGTCCTTTAAGGGATAAAATGTCCATCTAAGTGGTTTTGGTTTTTTAATATAAATCTTCAATTACCACATTGCTTGGGCTGTGTACCCCAAGCCATGCTCTGTGGAGAATAAGGGTTGAATATATGAGAGGAAAAACTGGAAAACAAAGTGAGATAGTAATAATAGGCAAGCTACTAACATATCAAAGTATAAACCTAGTTAGCATGAGGGTGGTGGACAATTAAACCACAGGAAAATCCCTGAGATTTGTGATAGGAAAGAACTCATCTCTGTTCAAGTTTTGTATCTCAGTAAATGGAGGTCTATTCCAAAATGAAGCGGTCTCTTTAAGACAATTATTAAGATTGTCTAATTTTCTGTATGTTTTCGGTAAGTTCTTGAGGCATTCTTTCTTTCTTTTGAGTTTCCTTCATATGTCATAAGTATGTACACAAGGCCCCATGCAAAACAGCCACTGGTTTATTAAATTTGAAAATTATTTTGATCCTCTGAATAAAAAGATATGGACTTGTACAAAGCAAAGTTACTAGTGGCAGAGGCCTTTTGTTTGAAACATATGGTTTTTTTGTTTTGTTTTAGGTAAGAAGTACGCAAACACATTCACTTCCTATATTTGCTAACGCTGGACAGACAACTTCCAGTTCAGGTCTGATGTAGTGATGCAAAAGTAAGCACAAATGAGCACACACGCAAACACATACTTTACATGTATAAACAGCAATCTTCAGAACTGGTGCCAAAAATTGGAGTATACTGTTAAATGTTAATGCAAAGAGCATCTGGAGGATGCTGTTTGCTGTGCACAGCTGCTTTATGAATTGGTCTTACAAAACCCAAAATTTATGCCCGCTTTATTAAGTGTCATCTATCTATTGGTACCTTCCTTATTTGCATATATATAAGTATGGCGTGTGCTTGTAATGGTTCCCTTGCAGGACTGAGAGAGAAAGGACTTTGATAAAGGGCTTTTAAAATATTTTTGTAATATATTATTATCAGTTTGAAAGGACTGTACACCAAATGACAACTGTGGGTTCAAAATGAACTAAGTTTGGTTATGTTAAAGTGACATTCACATCCTTTTTAAATGAGCTATAGTATTTTTGCAATTTAAAATTTTCCTTTTGATTGGGAAAACAGTCTCAAAATTGCTCCCTTGATGATAATGTAACTGTGAGAAATCTATGCTGACGACATTAGAGCACAGTTATCAGCGCTTGTTCGTACTGTTCCAAAGTGTAATGGGATCTTTTGCAGTGATTTATCCTCAAATATTATTTCACGGTCAGAAATGTCAATCTCTGTACAGAAGACTTCTCATACACAATTATCACTTAAGGACTTCATACAAGCAGTTGAGGTGAAATTAAACTTACATAATTGCATCATCTAGGCTGGAGAGATCTCTCAATCATGGGCTTGCTTAAGAATGATCACTTCCCTGGCTTCTGCTTGCAGGCAAGATGTGATTTGACTGCTTGCATTGTCTTCTTTCTCAACAGAGCTGGCCAAAGACAGTTTGTGGGAGCCAGGATTTTTTTCCCCTAAAAATCATGTGTCTGAAAATAAAAAGAGTTTAAAAACAAAATATTTGCTCACTCACATGCACTCAGGCAGAACATATTTTCTGCTGCCTGGGGCTGGTGGACTAACTGGAGAAGTCAGCCCAAGATATGAGAAGTATCAGCTTTTATGTTGCTGATTTCTGAGATTCATCTGTATGGTTTAATTTTGATTTAACTTTGAAGGGACAGAAAAGGGTATAAAGACTTCAGCTCTTAAGCTATCATTGTCATGTCCTTATGGCTTTCATAACATTTCACAAGCAGCATCTGAAATTGCTCAGAAACAGACTATCATTATTCTTGCACAGTTGGTAACATTTCCCCACTGTTATTTTATTATACTGATATTAATGTGGTTAAACCAGAGATATTGCAGTTGAACTTTCAAACGTAAGCTATTTTGCTTTATGGATCACAAAAAAGCCAAACTTTCTAGTAAGCCATGTGGCAGTGTTAAAGGTAGATTAAGATGTACCCTGGACACCAAAAGCTTTAGAAAACATTGAAGCGCTTATCTCAACTCCTTCCAGCACCAGGAGAGCAGCTAACGGTATCATTTACAGAGAAAACTGTTCGTTTTCTCTCTCTGTCTCTTATTCCTTACTCCACAAATTTAATTGCAACTGTAAGTTAAAGCAATGCTGCAAAAGCCTGAAAAATGTTAAATTTAATTATTGTACCTGGGCAGCCACAATAATGAGTAGCTTGAGATTTTAACTGAGAATAGACTAATGAACAGGATGTCTGTAATCCATCAAAGGATTAACCAGGGCCACACAAGCTGCTGCAGGAGAGTGCATCAACTAAGATGTCAGCAAGAACTGAACACCTGATGCTGGTAATAGCTGACATTTTAATGTGAGCTTAATATAGGGGTAAAGTAACTAATCAGTTTAAAAGTTCATTAAAGATGCCTTATGTGAGATTATAGGTAGTAGGAGAATGTGCAATACTACATCTGAGGAACCAGTCAACTACATTTTAAGGGAGAGAGCAGTTGGAACTCTCTTGTCTTCAGGCTTTCGGGGGAGTGGATGACACTGCCACTGGTATATTCCTGAAACTATGTTGGCACCCTGGATAAAGAAACCTGTGTGAAACATCTGTGCTGCATTTTTTTTGGATGCCTAAGCCCAGCTGAGACTGTCCAGTCCCCAAGCAATGGGCTTAGAAGATGACTCTGCAGCTGTCACCTATGACCACAAGACAGACACTCGTCCCCCGGGGGGCAGCAGTCCCAGCAGTCATGATGATGCTTTTGGAGTATGGGTGTTGGTGAGGACAGACTCAAGGAGGAGCAGCCAAGAGCAGCATTTTGGTTTTTAATAGAGAATAAGGAAATCCAGGTCAGGGAGAATTACCTTGCAATTATACCCATGTGGTTTCTGTTCCTTACATGGAGCTTATTATGAACCTGTCTGAGATATATGTATGCAAAACAGATAAACTGTGCTGAATTGTGTTAGGACCCACAAGGACAAACCCTCAGTAACCATGAAAGAACTCACTAATGGCCTTCTTTTCATAGAATCATAGAATCATAGAATCATAGAATGATTAGGGTTGGAAAGGACCTTAAAGATCATCGAGTTCCAACCCCCCTGC
>NW_010118197.1:38951-108537 GCF_000699245.1 Pterocles gutturalis
TTGTGCTTGGGATTGCCTCGACCCACGTGCAGGACCTTGCACTTGGCCTTGTTAAATTTCATGAGGTTTGCATTGGCCCACCTCTCAACCCTGTCAAGATTCATCTGGATGGCATCCCTTTCCTCCAGCATGTCCACCACACCACACAGCTTGGTGTTGTTGGCAAACTTGCTGAGGGTGCACTCAATCCCACTGTCCATGACACCAATAAAGGTGTTAAACAACACTGGTCCCAATACCAACCCCTGCGGAACTCCACTTGTCACTGATCTCCATTTGGACATTGAGCCATTGACCACAACTCTTTGAGTGCGGCCGTCCAGCCAATTCCTTATCCACCAAGTGGTCCATCCATAACATCCATGTCTCTCCAACTTAGAGACAAGGATGTCATGTGGGACAGTGTCAAAGGCTTTGCACAAGTCCAGGTAGATTATGTCAGTTGCCTTTTTCTTATCCACCAGCTCTGTGGCCCCTTCATAGAAGGCCACCAAATTCATCAGGCGCAGTTTTCCCTTGGTAAAGACACATTGGTTGTCACTAATCACCTGCTTGTTTTCCATGTGCCTTAGCATAGATTCCAGGAGGATTTGCTCCATGATCTTGGCAGGCACAGAGGTGAGACTGACCGGCCTGTAGTTTCCCGGGTCTTCCTTATTTCCCTTTTTAAAAATGGGGGTTATGTTTTCCCTTCTCCAGTCTGTGGGTACTTCACCAGAGTGCCACGACTTCTCGAATATGATGGATAGTAGTTTGGCAACTTCATCCGCCAGTTCCCACAGGACCCGCAGATGTATCTCATCAGGTTCCATGGACTTGTGCACCTTCAGATTCTTTAGATGGTCTCAAACCTGATCTTCTCCTAGAGCTGGCAGTTCTTCCTTCTCCCAGTCACTGCCTTTGCCTTCTGCAACTTGGGCAGTGTGGCTTGAGCTCTTGCCAGTGAAGACTGAGGTAAAGAAGTCGCTAAGTACCTCAGTCTTCTCAATATCCTGGGTAGCCAGGTCTCCCACTTTCTTCCGGAGGGGGCCCACATTTTCCCTAGTCCTCCTTTTATCATTGACGTACCTAGAGAAGTTCTTGTTACCCTTAATATCCTTGGCCAGATTTAATTTTATTAAGGCTTTAGTTTTCCTAACCTGACCTCTGGTTTCTTGGACTGTTTCTTTCTGTTCCCCCCAGGCTACCTGTCCTTACTTCCACCTTCTGTATGCTTCCTTTTTTAGTTTGATTTTGCCCAGGAGTTCCTCGGTCATCCATGCAGGCCTCCTGGTGTTTTTGCCTGCCTTCCTCTTTGTTGGGATGCATCACCCCTGAGCTTCAAGGAAGTGATTCTTAAATATTATCCAGATTTCTTGGGCCTCTCTTCCCTCCAGGGCTTTATCCCATGGGACTCTTCCAAGCAGGCACCTGAAGAGGCCAAAGTCTACTCCTGAAGTCCAGAGTAGAGAGTTTGCTGTGTACCCTCCTCACTGCCCTGAGGACCTTGAACTCCACCATCTCATGGTCACTGCATCCCAAGCTGCCCTTAAGTTCCAAATTCCCCACCAGCCCTTCCTTGTTGGTGAGAACAAGGTCCAGCATAGCCCCTCTCCTGGTTGGCTCCTCTATCACTTGGAGAAGGAAGTTGTCATCAACACATTCCAGGAACTTCCTGTCCTGCCTAAGCTGTGCTGTGTTGTTCGTCCAATAGATACCAGGGTGGTTGAAATCCCCCGTGAGGACCAGGGCTTGTGAGGGTGAGGCTGCTCCTATTTCTATAGAGGGCCTCATCCACTTGTTCTTCCTGGTCAGGTGGCCTGTAGCAGACCCCCACTAAAATGTCCCCTGTCCCTGCCCTCCCTTTGATCCTGACCCACAAGCTCTTTGTTGGCTCCTCATCTGACCCCAGGTGGAGCTCCATGCACTCCAGCTGGTCTTTGACATAGAGGGCAACACCCCCTCCTTGTCTCCCTTGCCTGTCCTTCCTAAAGAGCCTGTATCCCTGCATTCCAACCCTCCAGCCATAGGATCCATCCCACCATGTCTCTGGGATTCATACCCCCGCAGCCGTGCACACGTTTCCAGCTCCTCTTGTTTATTCCCCAAATTACGTGCATTCATGTAGAAGCACTTAAGTTGGGCTCCCAGAGGCTGGACCTCCCGTGTGCTGCTCTCCAGCTGCCCTCCTGCCAGCCTGTGAACATTTTCCAGGCTCTGGACATCTATTGCTGGCTTTTCTGTCATCAGAGTGGTGGGACAGAGGGACAGTGATCTGCCAATGGCAATTCATACATAAGGATGCTTCGAAGAACTTCATTCAGCCTATGATGAATAAATGAGTAACTATTGCTGACTGTGATATACCTCTTAGAGAGAGATACTCTGAAACTATAGGCTTCAAATCTAAATCATATTCTTTCACATGTATTCTCAGAATATAATCCAGATGATTTGGTTTGATTACAGAGGTTCTAGGGTCCTTCCTCATGTTTTAGGACCTTTCCAAAGCACATGGATGTACTTCTGTCTGTGGTCTGCATTTGAAGCACGATTGCCTTTTCTTCTTAAATGTCTTTATGAAATGTTTGCACAAGAAGCACACAAAAAACTGTATATGCTTGATGATGTTTTCAGGATTAATGTTTTAGTATAGTGAAGGAGAATGCTTTTGATGAACTCACTTGAGACAAAAGTGAATAGGGAAAAATCCCCCAAACCCTAGGAAGAACAGGCTTGTGACATGCAACGACAACAAAAACTGATTCCTCAGGCTTATATTTACTTCTGTACAACCGCATCCTGGTATGATAGGGCGTATAGGAAATAGGCAACAAGGCTCATGCTTTACAAACTGGATACAATGCTGAATTTCAGATTTTCAAGGATGAAGATAAAAAATATATATCTTTGATCTCCTATCATACAGGGCCATCTAGACTGACAGCACTCTTCAAGTCGAGCTTTGCGAGTTGTCCCCAGCTATGCAGACACCTTACAGGGCTGCCTGGAAGGTACAGTGTGACCTCTGTGGTCAGTGGCATGGCATCTGAAGTAGGGAGCATGTTCAGAAGGATGGGCAGTCAGTGATGTTATTTTGACAGATACCATTGAGAAATGTAACTCCCATAGAGGCATTTTCTTGCCTTGTTGTAATCTTTCATGTCTGACTAAGGTTCTCACTCTGCTAAAGCTCAAATGCTCTGATTATCCCACCATTATCTCTGTCTCTTTTGGCTCAGTAGGAAATGGTGTAATCCACTTCTAGTCACAACACAACAGACAGAGAGAGAAGTGTCTGTGTTGACCTCTGAGGCATTTCATCTAAGTTGTCTCGTAACGCTTTAATGAATGTAATCTATGTGCTTACCTAAAAGACAAAAACAGATTCCCTCTTCAGTGGAATATCCTGCAGTCTAAGACACATAGTAATTTGGTTTCAAGACTGTGCAGTGGATGAGCTGCAGCCCCCATAGAGCTACCCAAGGAGCCATACCTCCCAGGAGGAGTCTGGGGGCTCTGGCAACGTGAGGTAGGTGGCTCAGATGAGCCAACAGCAAAATAGGAGAGGAAAGTAGGATTTCTTTTGTGCCCTTATCTCTGTACAGGTCCAGATCATGCTAGCCTAAAATACAGTCTTACCTCTAAAGTTTCAAAGGAATGAAGAGGGCACACATACGTGCTGTACAACAGATTGAGCCTGTTCTTCTCAGTACGTCAGAACATCTGGATTTATGTAGAACTTGAAGGGAAAGCAGTGAGGATTTGGCTAATGTTCCACATAGGATGAATTTCACTTAAATCACATAAATCCTAAATAATAGGCTTTTACGGGATGGAGTGTAGGTGTCAAAGTGTGAGGCTCTAGTGCTCTCCTTTCTAGTGCAGATGCTTCCAGCCTGGTGCTTGACAGGTGAGAGTATGGGATGAATTCTGCATTCATAAGTGCCTGGGTCTTTCCCCAGGGTGGCTGCTGAGTGGAACAGGCAGTAAGGGTCCCATTTGGCCTGGAAGATGCATTGAAGACCCTTTGTCTTGCTTTGCTCTAGGAGCGGACAGACTGAACACAGAAGTGTTTGCTTTTCCTTTTAATGTAGAAGTAGCTGATATCAAACTTTATCTGCTTGTGTCTTTGTTTAAGGACTGAGGACAGTCTGCAGACACCTGTGTCATACAGTGAGTTATTGCACGAGAGTCTCTGGCTGGTGTTCTGGCCTTTTCTACCCAGAGGAGCACATCTAGTCTGTAGCCATTTTCTGACCTGGAAACAGACTAAAGTAAAACCAGGAGCTTTTTGGAGCGTAGCTGTCTGTGCCACCGTTCTTTTTGGTCCCTGCGATGTTGCTGGGCTAAAGCTCTGAGCCTAACTGAACACAAATCTGAGTTGCAGAGATGAGTCTTATATGATTTTTTGTTTACTAACCCAAGCTTCACACTTGCATTCTCCCATTTCAACTTCCTCTGTTGCTTCCACGAACATGTACACATGCATAAGAATGAAAGAACAAGCTCCCATTATGCATTCATTAAAATCCTGTAATGTATCTGCCATCGTATTTAGCGGGGGCACACAAAAAAATCAGTGCTGGGAGACAACTGTACCAGGGCTAAGTAATGAAAGGTCTTTGGAAGATAAGACAGTAGGAGTCTGCCCAGAGCAATCCCAAGAGATTAGGATTTCTGTAGTTACCAAACTCTAACTATTAAGAAAGGGAATGGAAATCAAGGCCCCATCTTTGTGAATGTGCTGGCCTCATAGATGTGGACTTCTGTTAGCAATTACCTTGCCTGTGTATACGGGCTGTGGTGGATAGACGGAGTGACGGCTCACAGGAAACACAGTCTCTTTCTAAAATACAGAGTGGAGTGAAAGAGATGTGTAAAAAAACACATCCCTTGAGGGGACTAAGGGGTAGTTAATAAGTGAGGGAAAGGAAATCTGGAAAAAAGGGATCTTTCCAAGCGTTCTAGATGTTTTAGCAATGTCATCGGTGCAGGGGATGGTCGGTTCATTTCTCATGTAAGGAAAGGCAGAGCCACTATGGATTTGGAGGGGGGCTCTGCTCTGTACCACTGTGGAGAGCAAGCTGATGACCCACTTTCTGAATATCACACTTGCCTTTTGTAGTCTTGACATACGTTTGCCCTGTGATGCAAGAGTATCTTTGCAGCACTGATAGACAAACACAAGTCTGAGCAATTGCTCTTTTCCACTGGCCTGGGCTTTGTACAACACTGTGAGCTGAGAAGATCTACCAGGGAACCTGGAGCTACATTTTGGGCTTGTCTTAACTATCAAGACATGCCCCTAGTGGCCTAATCCCATGTTGGGATTTGGTTGGTGGCAAGGAATATTAGAAAAACCGTGGAAAACAAACAAGGAGACATGTAGAAGCTCCTGAGGAGTTTTAGCTGGAGATGCGGAACTGACAGGACCCAGAGGAGGAGGCTAGAGTCTACATGAGTTCCTGATGAATTTCACTAAGAAGTATGGCTTCAGATGACAGGGATTTGCATCTGCATGACAGTGGTTGCATTTAACCTGAAGACTTGTAGAGCTCAGCACAGGCTGTGGACCTTGATAGCTCCCCTGTGCTCATGCATAGATTTCTTCCTGATGCAGCTTGGACATCCCCTGTGGGATGAGAACCTCTCCAAAGCCTGAAGGAACCAGGCAGCAAGCAAATTTAAGTCAATGGAGCACTGAGATCCCTTACTGATCACTGTATGGTTTTTGGTGCAGTGGGTTCAATGCAAAGCACATAATTTTGCTTCCAGTAGAAACATTGGTTCAGAAAGTGTTGAAAAGAACAGTGAACTATGAAATATAATGAATACTGACATCAACATGTGTTAGTGGAAGTGTATATATATCTTAAATTATTATAAACATTTCCAACCTAGTGTTAGCAAGAACAATATTAATGCAACAGTGACATAATGGATGGGGACCCAATACTCATCCTTCATTAGGAAACTATGATGGTAAATTAAGAGTTGTTCTTATATTTACAAGCCAAAAAGCATAAATACCTTTGATTTGATTGTGGTTTTCCCTTATAGACTAGACTGTCTAAAACTCTTCTCACAGAAATTACGGCATTGGTGTCTGTAAAGTCTCGCTAAGGATATTGCCCACACCTTGCCTTCAACCATGAATCACATCAAACAAACGTCTTTTACATAGCACTGCCTTGGCTTCACTGAGCCCACTTGAGTAGAACATCTGAAAAAATAATTCATTTTAATTAAGTTAAGTAGTTTTGACAAAAATACAGCAAAGAAAGAGCATTGTTTAAGTAACATAACGTGTTCTGGGCTGACCCCTCCAGAAAGCAGAGGCTTCAAAAGCCACAGGCAAATGGCGAGGTGTTATGCAAATAAAAGCCTACCTTGTCATACTTTAGTCCATGACAGACATTAACCTGAAGATGTCTTTATGTGACATGCGCCCTGGCTTCATCACTAGCTCACTCAGTTTCAGTGTACTTATTTCAGAGGGAAAAGGACCCTGAAAAGGTACCAGCCTTTTCCAAGGGTAAGGGATGGGGCAGGATGCACAGTGCAGGGAAAACGGAGATGTGCTATGTGGGTCTGCAATTTGAGTGATGTTCTTCCCCTTTTTTGTGGCCTTGCTACCTTAGAGAAGATAGCAGAAACACAATGGAGCTGGTTCATCCTTGTGCTGTGGTCTCTTCATGACATGCTGTTCCAAACAATTTTCTGACCCAAAGACAAACAAATCAAAGATGTAGCAGGCTCTGGAAAGAAGCAGCACTGGACCATTTCTTCACTGTAGCTCCTCATTCCCTTCAGCAGGCTCATGTGCCTAAAGGGAATACTAGAGTGACTATGGGATAGACATGAAAAGAGCTTACTGGGAGGAAGGCAGAAAAATGTTTGGTGAGGGAGAGGAGTTACCGAAGTGGTACAGTACATGTATACCTACTAGCTCTTAGTAAAACAGGGAACCACATCTCAGTGAATCATGGACCAGGGAGTTACATTCAATGCACACACCCTTACTAGTCCTCCTAGCTTGCCCTGGTAACTCTATATCTGTATGAATGCTTTTAATTTGTATCAGTTTATACAGAATTATAAAACACTATATCACAAAACACTCCTCCATTTATAAAAGTCTTAACAGTAAAGTTTTTCCTCTTCTCCTTTGGTCTTTTACTTCCTAGGATCAATGATTTTTAGTCTAGCAATTCTAAAAAGGACACTTACCAGAAGCTTAATCTGTACTCCAGCTACAATGTTCTAAATTCGCATGCTGCTAACTTTAAAACATTCCCTTTCACAGAAAAGTAAAGGTTTTCTATGACCTACATTGTATTTTTTGCCCTATTGCAATCTGACAAATTCTAGTGAGGATATAAAATACATTTTTTTTTAATGGTAATTCAAATCACCAAAACAAAGAAGTTGGGATATGAAAGGAATCCAAAAGAACCGTACACCCAGCTGCAAGTGCAAAGAACATAAGCATGTAGCTCCTCTCTGTTTCCATGAGATCACAGCTACACACTCCAAACTGTCTGTGAATGTTAGAAAATAAAACTCAAGAACCTCCCAAGCGGTCATCTTGTCCACGCACTTGACCTAAAGCAAGATCTTCACTCTTTTCTCATTCTTGAGAGGTGTTTATCTGCTCTGTTCTTAAAAACCACAACTGGGCAGAGACAACCCAACCTTGTCAAACAGTTGATTCCACTGTGTTACTGTCCTCAGACAGAGAAAAACAATATACTTCTGCTTTGTGGGAGCATTTAGTATCTTTTCAGGCTTGTTATGGTCCTACATTCACCCTATCTCTTTTGAAGCTAAAAAATCTCAATTTCTTCCAAGTTCTTGCATACCACATTTCTTTGAAAGTTATGAACATTTTCGTTATCCCTTTCTTGCCTCACTCTAATTAGTCCACAGCTTTCTGGAAGTGCCATGTGCAAACGAGACACAATACCCCAATTAAGGCTGTGCAGAGTGGAAAGATTATTTTGCACATTTTGCCATAAGTCTATTCAAACGCCTTTCTACGCTGTCTACCTCATTTGCAATAGCACAACTCTACTGTCTCATATTTGTCTTTCCCATCTATTGTAATTCCTGTACCACTTCTGCTATACTACCTGGCTATTCCTTCTCCCTCATGTATTTGTGAAACTGCCTTGTGCTCTTCTGTACTCCATCCTCTTTTCTTCAAAACTAACTTCTTCAGTTCCTTCAGATTGTTTTTTGTTCTTATCCTGTCCCCTCAGTTGGTGGCAGTACCTCCCAGTTTGCTTGCACATTGTGTGTTTGCAGACTTGCTTTCTGTTCCAGCATGTTGGCCATTAATTGCAAATCCATCATCTGGGGCAAATCCTCTGTGGTACTGCACTTAATACAGCCTTACAGTCTGATGATAAATCACTGGTAACAGCTGTCTGTCTCTTAACACATGGCTTGTACTCATCTTAGAGAACTTTTATTGTTTGCTTGTGTGAATGGCACTCTGCTAAGTTTGGGATTTAAAAACAAAAGAAATGGGGAAATAATTTGTGACCATCATTTAGACATTAGATAAGATTTAAGTAAATTAAAAATAAGAGACTGTTTTCTTTGACTTGTCAGTACCTGCAATAACTTTACTGTGGCTCCAAGTCCTCTCTGTATTCATCTTCTACAAGCAGACAAGTTTTCTTAAACTATATGTAACATAGCTACACCTAAACTTTTTAGATAATGACAGTGAAAATTCAAACTCACTTAGAATTTCCACAGCTTTTGAAGGGGTTGCTTATTCTGTAGTGCAGATGCAACTGCTAATGTTTAGCATCTGCTATGGGTAAACACCACTTTAGAACAGCTGCCTGGCGACACAAAAACCCCTCTGATCTGCCTAGAGTCTTTAACTAGACTTAGCAACAAGTGCAATATTCAGTGCGTTACAAGCTTTGGGCTTGCAGGATTGGGCAGGGACCCTGCAAGCCATAATGCCTGGTTTTCTCAGGCAGAAAACCAGCTCTGCACCGACACAAGGAGAGCAGAAGGGGAACACAGAGTACCGTCGTATTCTACTCCCACAGCTCCAGAGCTCGCAGTGGACAGGCGTTGTTCCTAGATGGGCTTCTCAGTCAGATTTCCTTCAGTTTTGTTCTCATTGCTACTGATACTGGCATTATTTAGGTACATTTGTTCAATAAAGATCTAAATGGCTGTTTTGGCCTTGTAAAGGTTGCTGTCTAAGCTCAAAAGTTATAATTTAAGATGAGGATAGAAGCAACTGTATATTCTTGGTCTGATTCAGTCAGGATGAGGCATGGATGAGAGTTCATTATTTTGACTTTCATTGTATTTATGCCTTTTGCAAGAAGTTTACTACATAAGTGCACGGGCTAAACGCACAGCTGGCGTAATAGCACAGATGCAGGCTCTCGCTACACTCATTTTCTGTCAATTCTTTTAAGGGGCTGAACATACAAATTTTAGTCTCAGCAATTTTCCATCACGAGGGAGTCAGTGATGTCACATTCAGAGACACAGATTTGCAGCACAGACCTGTTTCAGTGGCTCTTTTCAGCAAGCTTGCTCTCCAGCCGTGTCTATCAGTTATTAGGGAGACATCTCCATGTTTGCCAGGAGCCCCATTTCCTCCTTCAGAGCAGCTCCTCCACAACCGCTTTCAAAATGTGTCCCTGGTGAACGTCCTTCAGGGAAGGTGCAGGCGCAGAGTGAGATAAAGGAAACAGCAGACCATGTCATTTTCTTGCTCACATTTTTCTTCTGTGAAGAAATAAAGTTGTGTCAAAAACCATGTGGCACTGCCAGCATTTTTCCCAGGTTTAAGTTATTTAGTGTTGATTCCTCTATCTTGTTTTCACTTCATTTCAGATTGATTGCAACCGCCTCAGGTTTTTGCTTTGGTTTGGGTTTTTGGTTTTTTTTTGTTTGTTTGTTTAAGAAGCCTTTCGCTTCCAAGAAGTACTCTGTGTACTTCAGAAAAGAAGTAACATCATCAAGCCAGGGACGGTTGAGAGTTCTATTTAGAGAACAGCTACAACCTAAGGAAAGATGGTACAGAGACAGATTATTTTTTGCCTTATCTTCTCCACAAAAAATAGGCCCTGATGACCCAAGTTCACAGTCAGAATGACATGAAGAATTCATACTGGAACTACAGAAACTTTTAGCAGTGCTGGGATGCCACTAGAGTTCCATCTTCTCAGCCCATGAGGGGCATGAAGAGTTTAAAGACAAAAGTTTGATAATGTCAGACATTTTTCTCTTTTTAGAGCTGCACATTTCTAATGACTCCATTTGCTAGTCATGGCAGAGTTTCCCAAAATACGTTCTGTCATTTGTCAGTCAACACACGAGGCTTTTTCTTGTGGACTGCAAAATTCAGTATTTCAAGAAGAAACTGAGTAGGAATGAGAATAAATATTTACCTTGAACGAGATTTTACATAGTGTTATATCAAATGTAAAATGATGCTATGATGCCTTGGATAAATTCACATGCTTTCTAGGGGACAGCATAAGTCTCTTTGAGAGATAACCACTAGATAAACCATTTCTGATATACTGCCATAAAATTAAAGTTGAGGAAAGTCTCTGTTATGGAAATATTTATTACTGCTCCCTTAAAACAAGAATACAGAGCTCTCTTTTAATGCTCAGTTATGTAAAGTTCTTCCAAAATCTTTGAAGTGGGGGAGATCATTCTAATTTTTAAGTTTAGATACTCTCTAAAGAGCACACAGGAAACACAGCACTACAACCCCCCACCCCGTGCTTTTGCTAATAAAACTTCTCAGAAAGTACACTTTGGAGGCTCACACAGTGCCATGTCAGCATGGGAGGAAATTAGAAAGAAAACTGCAGCCACTTCAAACTATGCCAACGTTTCAAGATAAATTTCATCACGTAGCCCCCTGTGACTCCTTGGCTTTAACCATTTTGGCTCTTTTGTGATATAGGCTGGCACCAGAAAGGTCTAGCCCACTGTGGTCAACGGGCTAGAAAGAGCTGAGTAATTGGTAATCTTAACCCATAGTCATTTCCACTAAATTGACTTTCGTAAAAATGTTTTTGAGGTCACTCCTCAGGTATTTTGTCTGCAATTTGTCTGTAACTCAGACTCTGAAATAGTTTTGCAACCTGAGGGCACCAGAATTAAGTGGCAAAAAGTTGACTCTTGAGCTGCAAGAGAGTTGCCATGAGTCACAGACCCACAGGAAGTTTATTTTAATGTGTAAACACATCAGTGGGTTGTTAGACACACACTATTAAAGAGCCCACTACTTGTCCTAGTGTCACTTTTTTTATCTAAGTACTTGCAGTGAAGTGGCCTGCACTGTATGCCATGCCACTGGCTATTTTGGTGTGCAGTCAGAGCCTTTGCTGCAGGCAGAATTGCCGTGTGCAGTGTGCGCAGTATGCAATCCCATGCAGTACTACAATGCTGTAGGAAATGGGAGATACTGCATGTTCTGTTTAAGCTGTCCTCCATTTTGTGCCCTGCTTGGAAATTTGAAAATATAAATGTGAAAGGACAGTGGCATGTTTCTGGGCAACACATTTTTGTGTGTTAGTACAAAACCCAGGGACTGAGTAGTGAAAGTATGCTCGAAGGCTCTTCAAGTCTCTCCTCCAGGGCATTTTAAGGTATGTTAGATGGCTGTATGCTCTTCAGTCCTTCAACCCTCCAGTGGCCACAGTAGTGTCGCTTCAAGGAGCCACGCCAACAGAAAAGACTGATGCATACAAGCTGCTCTCTGTATCTTCCAGAAATGGCCCTTGTGTGGAAAGCTGGAACACAAGGCAACACAAATCTATTATGCTTTCTCTCTACTAGCAGGAAAAGTAGTTGCACAAGCTGCTTTTGTAGGACAGGTTTGTGCATTGCTGATGCTGTGTAGTGCAGAATTACAGAAGGGCAGCCAAGGATGTGCCTTTGCTTTTGAGAAAGAGCTGAGTGCTAAAAAAAAAAAAAAAAAAAAAAAAAAATGCCTCTGTCACATATTGTATTTCAGTTCCATTCCACTGAATTGGATAGTTGCAAGACTATTTGTATTGAAGACTTGATCACCAGTGATAACACTGTCAACAGCATGGCATTGCCACCTATAGACAGCAAAGAAAAGAAGCCAGTCTTAGACTCAGCAGCTTCATAGAGCATTCTAAATTATTTTGGGGGGCATATCAGAAATCCCACAGAGGCAAGATATATAAAGGATGTGGCATCTCCTCCCAGACTGGAAGTCCTCTTTTGTCCCTTAGATATGTAGCACTGGGTCTTAACAAGGAATATTTGTTGAAACATAATTTTTAAAAATCTGAAGATTGTCCTTTCCACATCACCTTCTATAGCACATCAGCCACTGGTGAACAGATTGCATTCCAGTTTGGAAATGTTTTAGCTGTTCACATATTTTAAAAATAACAGCAATAATTTGCAGCCAAACTGGTATTTGAAAGCTGTGGATAGAGAAATGCAGGGAGAAAATATGGACAGCTCTAATTTCACTTTATCAGAAATTCTCCAATTCCCATCTCTTTCAGACAGACAGAGTAGAAAAAGTTGGAGCTATTTAGGACTCCAGCTCTTAGAGAATGGCTATTTCCATCCAGTCTTTCTGAGTGGTCATAGTGTAAAACGTCTCTCTCCCTGCCTAGTTAGCACTTCACTTCTGAATTACTTGTATAAAAAGATACCTAACCTGAAACTGTCACCTGAGATACCTGTCACCTGTCTGGTATGGCATGGGCAACCCTCTCTGAAACAGTGCCTCTGGCTGTATATACGGTTTGGAAAGGCAGTGTATTATCAAGAGCACCTCAAGAAAAAATGAAATCAAGTAGCTTAGGATGAGGTAAAGGACTGTGGTTCTTTTATGGGCTGTTCTTCAGAGGGCAGAAGTTACTGTGCACTATTTTACCCTGTTCAAAAAGGGTCATGTCTTCTTTCAGATGTGGCTGCTGAATTTTAAGCACCCATATCTACATTTAAGCACCTCCATGAAAGCAATCTGCTAACATTTAAGTTAGCAAGTATCCCGGATTTGAAGTTGCTGTTGTTTAGCATGGCTAATAAAATGGCTGACAATCAAGAACCTTCATGGTTGACATAGATATCCGTGGTTAATTGTATAACATTTATCCTCCATGTAGACATTTGAGTTTAACCTTTCTGTATAGTATAATTCTTGTATGTTAGGCTAAGTCCCACTAAAAGCTCTGTAAGGAATGACAGGTTCTTAGGGATATTTTCAAAATAGGAAAAGATGCTCTGTTTTTGACAGCATGACATAATTCACACTCTAATTTTATTTAGGTTTGAGAATCTCTAAAATAACCAACAGTGGGTAAAGTCTGTGAAACTAAGTTTGAAACCAGTATAACTAATTTTGTTTTCTCATGTTTCTGCCAATAAAAATTAACAAAACAAATCCCTAGAACGGTTTCACAATTCTGTAATGTTCACCAGACAGACAGAAGTTATTTCTTTAATGTATTTTTAATACAGACTCCTCATAATCAGGGAGTACTCTGTCACACAAAGAAAGATGGCTTTGCCCTTCGTGCATTTCATGTATGGCATGTTCCTCAAGCTCTTTCATTTCAGTCTCTACATTAAAACACATTATCATGAAGGTAAACCACTTACTTAGGCAAATTGCCTAAGCAATTCAAGTACTGCCAGTCAGAAAACTGTCTGGGTCTGCTCTTTTGCTCATTGAAGTCAGGGTCCTTCAATGAGGAGAGGAAAGAGGGAGAGATCAGACAGGACAAGAAAATTGTCTGAGAACTTATTTGATCTTTGCAGTGTTGTCTGGAAGACTTTATGAGATGCAGGTAAGCTGCAGATCTTCAGAAATACTGAGCTGAACACTTTAGCAGGTCTTGTAAAAGCAAATTCTTGCTGACTGTGTAACCTTGTCTAGCTTTCCATTTTGTAGCACTTCACTTAGTACAGTGATGAGAATGTAGTGAAAAATATTCACAAATTACATTTAATGACATCCACAATAAAGAGATAATGAGAAAGGTGCATGTATAATAGGCATATATAACACAAGATACATTGCTTTAGGCCATTAAAACTGAGACACAAAGTATTAAATACTGCACAGACTTTAGGAGGACTTGTCTTTTTACATATAATACGCATTGGCTTCTTTGGTAAACCTGTATAAACACTGGGAACCCAGAGTTATGAAGCACAGGGAGGAGAAGGAGGGTCTGGACAAACTGGCTGTGTTGCCCAGTCACAGAGGGTTTGTTTGCTAAAAAGCAAGCAAAAAACCAAAAAAGCCCCACTTGATTTATTGGGGTCTTTTGCATAGGATGATGGTCTCATGAGGAACTGAAGCTCTTGAACAGGATGGTCAGTCAGGGTCTGGATGGTGATGGGAGTCTCTACCACAAAAGTTCTGGACTGGGCTGTGAATTCTTATACTTCAACTGAGCACTAGTCCCACCTAAGGACATGCTTCCTTGTTGTTGATTGTCTTAAACTACGTTAAAAGCATATTCTAATTCCCTTAATTATGAACAAAAGACTGTCCTGCACCTGCAGGACCAGGTTCTACTGACTATTTAAAGTCACGTATGATTTGGTGAGTCCAGCAGTGGGAAATGCCTGGGGCATCACTGCATGGCTGGCATCTCCACCCAAGATGTTAACCAATACACGTGTACACACAGGTGGTACCTACCCACAGCCCTTCACAGAGCAGGACTGTCCAAAGTCCCTGCCTGGAGACTCCTGCAACGATGCACAGGACTGCTTGTGATGAAGCTGTGCAGCCTATTACCTCGCCTGCACTCAGCCCGTAGGCAGACGTGGGCTGGAGAGTTTGAGAAGGAGGAAAAGTTCACTGTGAATCTGCATTTAATTAAATGCATTCAATTAAGTTATGCTCCCCTAGCAGATTGTAATCATGGAAATTCCAATGGAAAATAAAGCCGTATCTTCAACCTTCAGCTCAGGATGCAAATGTCAAGGTCAAGGTCTTTTAACTGACTCATTAACAGCCAACTGTATGTTTCACCATAACCTGTGTGTTTCCCAGGCATATGTCTCCCACAAGGGCTGTTCCTAACTCCTAAGTGCACAGTGTGCATACTGAGCCATTGCAGTATCTCTCTCCAAAATTAAAATAAGATCACTGCTGGCAAGTGTGGATTTTCCATTATAGCTTCTTATACAAAGAACAAAAGACAGCCTTGAGTGGGATGACTTCAATTACAGACTGAAGGGGAAAAAAACCCAAGCTAGAAGGAAGAAACAAAGTGGAGGAACCCAGCCAACCAAACAAACTTAAAAATGAGGAAGCTCCAGAGTCCTCTAAATATAATGAGATTTGCTTAAAATCTGTGAGATTTTAAAAATAAACTTTGGCTCTTTCTGTACACCTTGGCTGGGTCTCAAAATAATTTGCAAAGCAGAGACCCTTCTATTATCATAATTTCTCAGACCTCTAAGCACTAAAAAGTAAATTATTCTGTGATTCACAGTAAAACCAGAAGAACTGGCAGAACCCAAAAATTCCCCATGAGCAAGATTTTGGAGTTTGTGTCCCTCTGTGTGACTAACTCCATCAGTCCTCAGGCACCCCCCCAACCCTCACAGGGACAGATGACCAGATTTGGAAATATGTGTGTGCAAGATCCTGGTAGCTGCTACATAGCCATGATGAAAAGTTGCATTTCTCCCTAGCCCTGAGAAAATTGCAAGGGCTGCTGCAGCTGCCCAGTTTAGTCACCAGATATCTGACTTCTAGGTTGCATCCTTAGCTATGAAAAAGGAAACAAATGTTACTGCCCCTTGCACTGCTGATCATTTATCAGACAGTTCTTGCCTTTCTACCACAAGGACAAAAATGCCAAGTGGTTCATAAAGCGAACAAATGGTAGAAACTGTGCAGTAATGTATTATAGACAAATATAATTTGATAAAAAGCACATTTGGAGGGTCTCACATTTGATAAGGCTGTTTCAAAAGCACCTGTATTTATAATATCTCTCGCTGTGGCAGCAGATAGTTTTCTAATCAGTCCATTGTTTTGTCTTTTGCTTCACAATCATTCTCAGCCTTCACATTGAAGGTTATATGAGTAATGGGAAAGACTTCCATGGCAAAGGGGTATCCCTTATTGGTTTCATTTCTTTCAGCATAGAGGAAAGCAGGGAAAGGAAGAAAGCTTTACACGGCTCCTTTGAGGAGCAAAAGCAATTTAATTTACACTTGTGATGCTGTCTTTGTCTAACACACTGATCCAAACCAACCAGAAGGATCCCCAGCAGAGGGTCAGCAGTTTTGGAGTAGGGGCAGCCCCCCAAAGCCAAGAGTGGCAAAGCTCCGGTGGGGAAGAGCAGGGCAGATGCAGGAACGTGACCTTTCAGCCAGTCTCAGGGACAGGCTTGGGTGACAACTGAGTGACAGTGCCAAAAAAAGCAAGGAAGAAACCAAGCTGCAGATGAATGAGAAAGAAGGAAATGCAATGGATACCGAGAGAACAATTTGTTTCTTTGCAGATCTATTTCAAAACCTTTTTTGTCTGAAAAGTCTTACTCTGAACTCTTCACTTATTTATGGCACCTGTTTAAACAACCTTAACAGAAGGTCAAAAGCACATCAGATTGCCATGGGCCTTTTATTTCCAGTCTGGTATCTTGTTTCCTTCAAAGATCACTCACCTAAAGCCTATACACCAGTGGAGCTGAAAGGGTAGAAGGAGGAGATGGAAGGAGAAACAGGAAGGTTGGTAAAGCATCAGGATTTTTGTGATACTACAAAAATTCACACACTGTTCTACAAAGATCTCCGCTGCTTTTTAAAGTCAGGAGAAGCAGCAGCTGTTTCACAAACCACACCCTGTTTCATTAACTCTGCAATCTGCCCTTTTTTCACAACTGCTCTAGTGCCTGGCTGACCACTAAGAGCTGAACTCTGACATTAGTCTCAGAGTCTATTGTCTGTCTTTCCTCTTACCCTGCCAGGACAGGACTCACAATTTTCAGTGTGAGACGTCTATTGGCAAGTTTATTTCAAAGGTTCACTGTCTTGCAAAGCAAAAAACTATAAAACAATGTTTTTAATGGTTTCCTCTATATTTATGAAAAGATAAGAAAACAGTTTCTCTCTGAATTCTCATGCCAATGAAAGCCATTCCAGCTGACCTCTGCTTTGAATAAATAGAAGTTGTTTTCTAATAGTACAAATGATTTAAAAGGAATAACAAAATAACATGAAATGTAGTGAAGAGAAGTTTATTTATAAACGGCTTCCAACTGTCCTGGGACTTGCTTATTAAGCGACTACATCTCTCCGGTGTAATTCTTCATCGGCTGAAGGCTTTCAGACTCCAGCAATGTACTTAAGACTACCTACTTTTAAGCACATACTCTAGTCGCTCTGACTTGAGTGGGATTGCTCTGTTTAGGGCAAGGCATGTGCTGAACCACTGCATTAAATCAAGCCCCTGAACAGAGGCCACTTCATCATGCATTTGCTAAAGACGGCAGCCTTTCACAATCTAAATGACTTCTTAGACAGTGCCTGTTTCTAGGAAAAGCTTTTTGACATGGGCAAAAGTCTTCTCATTAAAATATTGCACTTATTTACAGCAGTGTCCCCCAAGCATCGCGTAACATTGCAAGTCTACTTTCAGATGCCTCACTATGTGACACTTTCTTTAACAAGAAATATTCAAATCTAATATCTAAAGGTGTATATAGCCACCTACATAAAATTTTCACCTTTAGTGAGAATCAGGAGCTTCTCCAACAGAAAATATAGACACACAGTAAGTCTAAAAATAATGTCACTATTTAAGTCCTCACATACAGATATTATTTTGTTTTTGATTTGGACACTTCTAGTCTGAAATCTCAGTTATCTGAATTTCAGTTGTCTAAGATGCCCTATTATCTGAACAAGAGTGTTGTCGCCACATGTTAATAAATTCTTCTGAAAATTGTCTTGATTACCACAGCTTCTCAAATATCAGTTCAGTGGAACAATTTAAACATGCTATTAAAGCAACGAAGGTTCCGTGTTGCACAGTGTTTTCTGAGTGTTATAAATCAATAAAACTTTAGGTGTATGAGTAATCCTATAATTATAATAATTAGAACTATTTGCATTTTCGTGATGCTGTAACATACAGTTGACACCAATCTCTTTCTGTGTTGCCTTAGATATATTTGCACTAAAATCCTCCTTTTAGCTGTAGTACATCTTAGTGTTTCTATTTGAAGCATGAAAGGAGAATTCTGGGTTTTCAGGTTTTTGGAAGGCCTTGTTATAATTCCATAGCTTTGTCTACATTTCATTGTCTGTTACAGAGTTTCACCTGAGGCCTTTATGAAAAATGCAATATTTTGCACCATGGCAGCAATTTAGTCAGAGGTTCTACCACAAACATACCCCCAAAAAATTACTTTACAAAAGACCATAGAAGTGTGGTCACACTGTAGACTGAAAATTCCCATTGTTGACTTGTTTCAGGTCAATCTGTTATTTGTTTGTGCTTTGTAACAGATATAAGCAATATTGAAAACAGATGTCTTTTTTATTTCGGGATAGGAACCTGGGCCTGGAAGACACCAGGTCTGCAAATACAATTCACCCCACAGATGTGGGATACTTGGCTGTTTTCTGTAGTTACAGACAGGGTCATCCCCATAAAGTCCAAATGACAAGGCCGTGGAACACTTCCATGTAAAAAAGCTGAAAGATTAAAAGCTATGAAACCCACAGGATGCCTGAGGAAGATTGCAGGAGATACCAAAGCTTTTTGATTATTATGCACTGAAATAGTGATGTCTGTGAATTCAGGGAGGATGTGTACCTGAAAGTCTGCATATATATAAGATTAAACCACTACAAATCCTTGTGTGCATGTGCATTTCAGCTCAAAGACGGTTCATTTAATTTCAACGCAGATCTTTTCCTGATGAGGTAAAGTTAAATGGAAATAAATTGCCTTTAAGATGGGAACAATATTATCTGTGCACATTCTTTACCATAGTTTAATGGTTGAATCTGCTGAAACTCATGTCTGAAATCCATGTCAAAGTGTACATGGACTACCAAAGAAACTTGGGAAAAAAGATGGAATGGTAGAACTGTAGAATAATTTAGTATGAATGAGATTTCCAGAGGTCATCCAGTCCAACCTTCTGCCTTGAAACAGGTCCAGTTAGAGCAGCTTGCTCAAGGCCATGTCCAGCTGAGTTTTGACTTTCTTGCCTCCAGGGGTGGAGACTTCACAGCCTCTCTGGGCACCTAGTCCTGTGTTTGACTAGCTGTATGGTGAAAAAGGTTTTCCTTATCTCAGTCAGAATATCCTATTTTCCACCTTAACCTCCCATTATCTGTAGAGAGCAATGTTGGACAGACCAGGGAAGAGTTGCTTCTGAAACAGAAAAATTGACTGGTATTTTCTGTTGGCGTGGGTTAGCCTCCTGTAATCATAACAAAAGCAACACAGTAGGAACCCCAATGTGGGTAATGGGATGGAGGGATTTGTAATTAAAACCAATGTGGCAGAAGGCCAAGGAAAGAAAGAAATTGTCCTAACTGGGCCATCAGTTCTTGTAATTTAATAGTCATGCCCTGACAATTTACGTGTTTTGTTGATTAAGAGAACAGGATATTTTGGATATAACAGGATATCATGGAGAATAAAGGCTGTTGCAGAAGCTTTCCCACACACTGTTTGGGAGAGCAATTAAAATGACAGGTTAACTAGTTTAGAAGGCCTTGCACTGGAAAATGCAACTTTACCTGAACTCTCCTCTGCAACAGTGTAGGGAGAAAAATATAACCAGTGAGGACACTGGCCCCAGTCACCAGCGTAAGGGTGACAAGCTAAGCTGAAGGCACCATGACCCAGAGAACATGCTTCAGTGGTTAAACACTTCATTCGGGTCCCGAGCTGGCCTTTGCAAACTGCCTCCCACACATTTTGCTTTTTGCTTCTGCTGCTGAGCAGGGGCTGTGGTTTGGCAGGGGTGACCGTCTGCCTATCCTTCTCCTCTGCAGGGTCAGAAGGTCTTCCCCTGTATGGGGTAAGAATCATGGTCCTGCGAGGGTCTCCATCCCCTGACCAGCCTCAGTTGCTCCCTCCGCTCCCCACAGTCGGACCCTCTGCTGTTTCTTTGAAAGAACATTTTGGCCTGGGGACTGAAAGTTTAGTTTAGAAAAGCAATAGTCAGAGGCAAAACCCAAGCAGATGGGCCTGGACACCTGATGTGGGGTCTCATTTACATTTTCTAGGATAAGAGTTTAGAGAGAAGGGGAACACATCTGCCCCCTACATAAGTAGAGAGCCAAGATTAGCAGTGCCTGGGGATCCTGGCTGAAATGCAAGATCCCACACAGATTTTGTTAATGCGGTCATGTTCGGTTCCTGGTCTGCTCTGGTTATGAATAAGGATGTGCAGACAACAGCTGTATTTTCTGTTGCTTGTCCTACCTTTCTCAAGACTGATGCTAACACAAATCACTTCACTGGTGCTAAAACACAGCTACGTCTCACAGAAAGTTTTTAACAAGGGCTACCAGAAAATGTGACAGTCTTACAAGTGTGAGACACTCACATCTGCCTAAAGTTTTAGTGGGAGGCAGATTTGTATGTTTACTTCAGATGGATAGGAACTGCTATGGCTTTACATCAAGACCTCCCTAAAAGCAGCACAGGAATTTATTGACTAATATAAGGGCTGTCATTTCGCCTGGAAAATGGTGTGTTCAAAACAACAGTTTGTCCCAACATGGTGGGGTGTTGGACTTAGAAGCTGCAAGGGGTAACATTACAACTTTTCTGAAATGGTGGGTGACTTTTTCAAGCAATGATGCAAGGCTGATTCAGGGAACTGATCTGTTGAGCCTTTCAGGGGCTGTTTGCTTTCTGCTTAAATTCATGTATTTTCTAAATGGCAGCATGTGGAATGTATCCCTTTCTGCTGAGGTTTCCTGCTGCATAGATAATCCATCAACAATTCACAGACAATTTGTTTTGGAGGAATGGTTTTTGTTTCAAAATGACGGGGTAGTTATAGCTTCCTCAGAAACAGTGTTCCCTGATAGTTTCTTCACGAGGTTCCTCAAGAGGACGTTAGTCTAAGGAACCAGAGTTCCCAGAGGGAGAGAGGGAACTGGTACCTTCTTTTCATTCAGTATTATTTATATGGGGTGACATGTGAGCAGTTGAGTAGAGATCACAGAAGACCTTGCAGTTTGGGCAAACAGAGAGAGGAGAGGGGAGCAACTGGCCTTGCAGCAAAATTTAGTTGGGTTACTGTGAAAGTAATGCTTGGGGTTTTAATCTGAATTTCAAACATCTGCTTTTTTTCCTTAGTGTGGATGCTCCCTCTCTGCATTTACAGTTACTTTACCTTTAGGGTATTTTACCTCTACTTCCCTTTATGTAAATGTCTGTCCACATACATATACATACATACATAGGTAGAGGTATAGACAAAATGTGTATACAGAGAGGAACCCTATCTTCTGGTTTGCCTCACTACTTCAGAGGCAAGTCCTCTACTGACTCCAGTTGGAATCCATTTCTTATTGTCTGCCACCTTCCAGCTAGCTCTTTGTGCCTTCCAAATTACCTTTGAGCCTTTAAGCAACTGAGGATGGAAGAAAGCAGGAAAACAAAAGTTCTTCAATATTGAATCTGTTTTTCACTGTGATGTTGTCCTCCTGCATACACTTGAAATACTTGAGCCTTCCTAAAGAATTTCTTGAGATGGCCTGCAAGGAGCTGGTTGAAATGATTAAATGCTATATTCTCCAAATGAATGTCCAAGCTGAAATATGTCTTGTTTGAGAAACAAAGACAAAGAAACATAATTTTGAGCTATTATTAAAAATTCACCCACAATTTGTCATTGTGCTATGAAAGATGGGCAGAATAAATGTGAGTCAAGTATATTTAAAGATGAATAATACAAATTAAGGTAATGGAAGAAAATAAACTTACTGCATTTTGTGAAAAGGAAGTGAAGTTACAGAAAAGTTGGTCAAATGCTGTGTAATGACACCTTATATATATATGTTAAATGTTACAGAAGAAAATATCTCTTCATTATTTGACAGGCATTACCTATGATATTAAAATTTATTTAGAACACTGTAGGACTCTGGAAAACCTCTGCATATTTCTGTCCTTGATTTTAATGAAAATCTTAGGCCTAATGAAATGCACAGATGAAAAGACTCACATAATGTCTTTCAAGTTGCCTTCCCTCTACTTCCTTTCTGGTTGTCTGCTTTCCCTCCCTTCCAGTCTGCTCTTTCCACACAAGCTGGTGCACTATACATAGCTCTGAAATTGAGTGGTGTCTTTGGAAATGCATCTCTTGTCAAGTTTTGCTGGAAGCAGACCCATGTGGAGGGCTTGCTGCCGTCAGGGGCTTACAGGGACTACCAGGGCAGGCAGGCAGCAGAGATTGCAGCTCAGGTGAACAAGGGGAAAGGAGTCACTGGCATGGACTTTCGTTGGCATTTCTACAGCTGCACTGACAACTTTCGCTGTTTCTCTCAACCTCCTGCCCACTCCAGAAGCCTTCATCATACACATCTGGGTATCAGTGGGACTTTTCTGTGCTACTAGTTTAGTTTGGTTTTGCTTATGCACAAAAGGGGAGAAATGACAGTCTAGATTTTGTTGCTGTTATTTTTTAAAACTCAGCACAGGATCATTTCAGTGGTGTGTCTAGATAGGTGGCCACATCTAGCACAGCCCCTGGGACTTGAAGTGGTCAACCCTTGCCCACGGAAGATAAACATGCACCTGTGGAGACCCTGTGGGAGGAGACCATTGCAGAGCTCAGGGGGCTCACGCTGCAGACCCCCTCACCTCCAGGTGTTTGACTCTGTTGCAGAGGTCTGAACCAAAACAGAGAAACATCCCAGAGACTGAGTCAGATATAAAAGCAACACTTTCCCATCTGCCCCAAATCTCATTCTCAGCTCTCCTTTCACAAGCACTGAAGAGTTTCAGTCCTCACCTTTCTGGAGGACATGTGAATTTCAGACAAAGTTAATAAAGGAGGCTTGAATTGCATCACTGAGGTTTGAATCTCTTCAGAGTGATCTGGCTCAGTTCTATGAATCCCTGGCCCCTATTAATGTGTTATATCTGAATTCATTTCCCTCTTCCCCTGTTTCGTCAGATATTCTTATGCCTTATTGTAGTCACAAAAATTCACTGCTCTAATCCCATCTTCTTGGTTATTAGGTAATGTGGTATGCTCAAAGGTGACTGGGTGATTGAAATTGTACTGCTTAATTTAATATCCTGATATAAAGGTTAACATTTGAGCCATTGTGGAATAAAACAAACAGAAAAGACCCTAACAAACTCAGCAGGGAGGGATATTTGTTCTTACTGTGGTCAGGCCAGTTTCCCACAGACAGTAAGGAAAACAGCCAAGGTGATCCCTCTAGCTGCAGTACAAACTGGCAGCCATTAGAACATCTGCAAATTATTTACTTGAACCAGTCCCAAACCGAATATGAGCCCATGATTGACATGGAGACCAAAGACCCAAATATCGTGCCACCATTATTTGTATCACAAAAGCACTGATATTTTGTTTCGGTGCTCCTCCATTAAAAGTATTTTTTAACTAAGAAAGGACACTTTTGACCTGCAATACCACTACAAAAGTAGCTGGTTTAAATCCATCAAGATACTGAAGACCTTTGCTTGTCAGTCCCAGTGGGACAGGCAACCATTGCTTCAAAGAGTGAAAGCAGTCACCCTCCAGAGTCATGGAAACATCATGTCTGGTTGAAGTGCTGGAGGAGAGTCCACTCATAAGGGTCATCCTATAGACTTCAGGTTACAACCTCAAAAGCTGTAGCTGCTGGAGTCCAGTATGGGCTGAATGCTGAAAGTCCATGTCACAGGGGTACTGGGAAGAAATGCATCCTCATAGACAGAGGCACAGAGTGGGAGGTGCTGCCAGTTGCATGTTCGCAGGACTAGATTTGGCACCCACGCTTGTTTTCCATAGGTCTGTTGTTTCGGTTGTTTGGGTTTCTGTTTGGTTCATCATTTGAAATCAAATTTTATTGCTGTTTCTGGAAAACTTGAGATAGAACAAAGGCCATTTTGTATTTCTCTGAAGTCTTACCAAGCTGCACTGAATGACAGCTCTACTAGCTGGTTTCAGAGCAGAAAAAAAAAATGCATAGCAGCAGAAATTCCCTGTTCTGCTAATAAAATCTGAAAAGGGCTTTTATAAAGCCAATAATTATATTGTGGACTGGTAGGTGTAATTGCCTACCTTGTAAGGTAGTATCAGATCTATGGGATTTGTGGCCTCTCATGAACTAAGAGAGTTTTCCTCAGTTTTATGTTTTCATTAATCCAGTCTCAGTGTTAAATATAACAGTATTTATCCACAATTTTTATCAGTTCAAGGGGCAGAAAGTGAAAATAACTGACAAAATCATCTGAAGCATGCCCGCAAATGTCCCTACAAGATGGCAGAATACAGCAGATACTTGATCAGCCATTAAGAATCATTACTGGGTTAATTTGTGTGAAATGAAAGAAGTTGTGAATACAATCTCTTAAACAGCACTCAGCTAAATGGGTTATTTTTCCATTGGTAGGAATATTAGCATGTATCTTTAGTGTACTGCAGGAGGAAATGGCAAAAATGATCACAGTCATCTTCATTTTAATGCTGGAGAAACATGATGAGTGGTGAATGATTCTTAATATCATAACTGTTTACATAAAAGGAGATGAAAGTGTAACTGGAGAGCATTGTTCACATTCATTCTTTCTTAGATCCATCATTCTAGCATGCTCTTTTCTCTTGCCTTCCTAATACCTTCACATTTGATCCTCAAAACAGGGAAAAGGAAATTTTCAAATATTTCTGACATGCAAATAGCTATTTCTTCAAACATCTTGAAAATCAAAGAAAACATTGTGGGCAATTTCGATAAAACAACTTATTAAGTTAAAATGAATCTAAATATATTTTGTGTTTTCTCTCTTGTACAGTATAAGCAGGTGTGCAATTCACTACATAAATGCACCATACAAGTGCATAGAGAAAAGCATGTTGTGGGTGAAATGCACAACTTGCCATGCAATCACCTAGTATTGAGAAACCACCGCATTTTCTGAACACACAAGTTCCTTTCATCTGCTGGGGCATTCAGCTGAAAAGGCTGCAGCTGTAGCTAAATTGCTCAGTAAAATCTCCATTCTCAGCACTGGGAGGGACATATACCATACCTTTTCAGAATAACTGCTGTTGCTTCTGATTTGGCCATTGAGCTGTGTTGATATGGCAGGTGATAAAATAGAAGTTCATCAAAGATATCAAAATGCTATCCTATTTGCTGATTTTTATTCAATGATCTGGTAGCATTGGTCTGGCCATAACACAACCAGAAGGACAGGCGTGGCAGGGAGGTTCCTTGAAAACAGGGAACACTATCAACGGCAGACCTTGCTCTGTTGAACACACTGCATGTGGCTGCCTACCACATCCCCAGGAAGCTGCTCTGTCTCTCAAGCATCAGCTTGTGTCAGCAGAAGTGTAGCAGGGGTAGAATGAGTTCCTCAGGGGTCAGTTGGATACAGTATGACATGGAAGGCTTTCAATTCTTGAAATCTTGGTGTGGCCACTGGGGGTTTGTTCTTTGCCCCAGGAGAGTATATGCATGGGTTTATTTCAAATGATTCTATTCCTTCTTAGAAAAAAAAAATAGAGCTCAGTCATTGCTTTTCAAACATTGAATGTCCATAGCAACCATTGGGGAACAAAAGAGGGACTCCTCGGAGTCGATTTTCCCTGGACCATGTCCTGAACCATCACTGACAGCAGTCTGGCTCTTAATATCTTCCACTAAGGCAAATCAGGCTGCTCAGATGTTGTCCATTCTATACCTTACAGCTTGAATGTTTTCTCTGAAACAATGCTTCAAACAAGCAAAATCTTCTTTGTTTCAAACAAAGCTGATGGGTAATGCCTAAATCTTTTTAGCAATCATTCTATTGTGGAAGACCACTGTCATGTTCACTCCTTCAGTTACCTTTTCTCAACCTAAGGAAACACAGTTCTTTCAATTTTCATACAGTGGTCACGTTCTGTTGGCCTCTCCATTTTCTTATTTGTCTCTTCTAGTGTCTCTCTAATCCTTTCTACAGATTTCCTAAAGAATAATGCCTTAAATAAAGTGTGTTTATCTAGCTGAGGCCCGTCAGATGATGCATAGAAAAGAATAATTTCCTCCAGCATCTTATGTATGACATTCTGCCAGTATGGCTATGGCTAGTTATCTCCTCAAAGATGTAACCGCATTGGTCTGATGTGATATATTCTTGACAAATCAATGTTGGAAGTATTTTATCACATTCATTCTCTTCTAGATGTTTATGAATTGAATATGCAATCATCTGTTTTAGCATCTTCCAGGTATTAAAGTTATCCTGATGATTCTGTACTTCCCCAGGTCATATTGTTCTATTATTAGTAGTAGGTACTGCATTTGACCTTCTCCCGTCCTTAGAGATTTTCTGTGTCCTTCACAAATTCTTGAACAATAACTAACGGTTCAGAAAATCTTTTGGCTACTCCCAACCTTCTCAAGGTTGAATTTCAGAGGCCTCTTTACCTTGAGTGTTTTTAAATTATCCAGATTTTTCTAGCCTTTCTTACTATGCCCTAAATTTATCCCTGTGTTACAAGTATTTGCACTAGGCAAACACCAGTGACCACATCCGTTTTCCACCGGTAAAATGAAAACAGAACGAATTCACCAAGGTCTAATTTAATACCATGCAGCTAACCTGGGTGTTTATCATTCCTTCATATTTATTTTTAATCCAGTGACTGCATACAGTTAACAGAACAATTTTTGGCACCTCCTGTTTTCTCCAGTTGTTTAAATATGTTCTTGTGGTTTCAGCTTCTTTGAACTTCCTCCTGTTCTAAAGATTTGTTTCAACTGATTGTTTGTGGAATATTTTCAGTCAGAATTTGCCGTACTCGTTGTTAATGGGTTACAGTTCGTGAGCTACATCCATCATTAATTAATCATTTCCAACAGTATTTTGTTTGGCCTTCTGGTACAACAACTGTATATCTCTAATGTTTTGGGGACAACAAATCTTCAGAAAAAAGGGCTCTGGGACTAGCAATGGCTGTTGTGGTTATTTCCTTAATATTTCAACATGTGCAAAAGGCAACATGGCCCAGTGAGAAGCTGTGGAGAATTTTTGTGTTTTGTGGAGGTTTGGTTGGTTGGATTTTTTTTAATTGAGACTGAGACAGAAAGCAGCATTCAGCTGGTAAGTTTCCCCAGTGTGTGTCTCCTAGATGCACCAATACAGCAGAAGACTAAGAGCAGTCTCTATGACTAGAGGAGGGGTGCCAGGATTCTTTAGCTGTGTTTGTAGTTTATACTGGGGGAGACATGCAACAGTGAGCACCCTGCAAAACAGCTCTCCTGGGAACTGGCATAAGGGAAGGCAGGCAAAAAAGTGGAAACGAGCTGACCAGAAAGGTTGTAGAGTCTCCATCCTTGGAGATACTCAAATCTGACTGGAGATGGCTCTGAGCAACATACTGTAGCTGACCCTGCTTCAGCAGGTTGTTGGTCCAGATGATCTTCGGAGGTCTCCCCCTACCTCTATCTTTCGGTGGACCTGTGAGGTGGCACTTACCTCAGCCCTGACCTTCTATTCATGTGGCTGAAGAAGTGGCCCTTTATCTAAGATGAAGAGGACAGAACAGTTTCCATCATCGCATCCTGTTCTCTGTCACACATACTTTGCTAAAATTTTTGCCAGTTCCAGATGAAGTCCACCATGCTGGGTTTCTGGTTCAAAGCTGAATCCTTAATTACAATAATTATCAATCTATGTTTTACTTCAGAATGGACAAAATTACAATATATCTAAAATTGTTCTCACGACATGGCTAAAGGCATACACTTTGTCCTGGTTACAATGAGTACATTTCACAATGTTCACTGCTCAGTATTCCTTCTTTCTGTTACCCTGTTGTGAGCTTTTCCTTTGAGTGGTTGTTCCAATAAACAAGCAATTACTGGAAAATTACTTTTATCCCTAAACTGTTTCCTTTCAAGCTTAATAAATCTTTCTTTAACTTTTTATTGTATAATATTCCTCACAAAATCCAAATAATTTTTCTTTATTTTATTCTTTTGGACTAGGTCCACATCAAGCCCTGTGAAGGAAATAATGAATCAATTGATCAGTTAGTTGGATCAATAGCTCTGTTTTGGCATTCTGCATTAAGCAGTAACTAATTGTCCAATCTTAAATGCTTTTAAAAACATATCTAGGAAATCAATAACACTGTAACTGCATTTTAAACAGAAGAATGAACACAGCTATGCAAGAGGAAATGGCAGCCATAACCTAGGTATGAGCCACAGCAGTAGGGTTTTCTGCTGTTTTCCTTTTTGCTTTTATGTGTCTTTATTCACATTCTTTTCCAGACAGTCACTTCCATTTGTATGAGGAAAATCAATAGCTCACCCAGAGCTTTAGTAACAGGTGACTGTAGGAGATAGGGGCTTTGGTGGGAACTACCAAAGCATGAACTTGTGCTCCTTGGTGTACCACAAGGTCTTCCTAATCTACAGTGAAAACCCAGTCAGAGAGCTGGGAGGTGTACCCAACCAAGGTAGTGCTTGCTGGCCCATCTTAGTCTCTCTTCCTCTGTGTTCAAACTTCTTATTTTCACTCATTCTTTACATTTTTCCACCCCCCCCCCAGTAGCAATTTCTCCTGCCCTATTAAAGTGGTGTTTCAATCTGTTCTATGGTGAAGCTCAACACATTGTTCTAGCTACCTGTTCTTGTGAATGTTTCCTTTCTAGTATGTTATTAAATCCCTCAATGGACAATTTTCACATTTGGATCCCAAAGTATTTAGTGAACTGTTCCAGTAGATGCTCCTCCAACCCCTAATCCACTGAAGTTTTGCAATAGCTAACTTTGTATCAGAATGCTGTGAAAATCTCACATTAGAAACAGACAAAACAGATACACCCAGAGGTGATTTAGTAAGTACTGATGTTCTCTGGTAAACTAAAATTGCCTGTGTGAAATCCTGGCTTCACCAAGCTATATGAGAATCTTGGTACTGATTTGAATGACGCCAGGATTTACTCCTTCTCTCAGATCAGGCACAAAATCTGTTGGGGTCTTTCTGTTAGACATAGTTTAACAAGCAGTCTGAGAACCAGTTTCTTGACTGTAACTTCTAGCACACTTGAGTCTTCATAGAGGTCTGTGATATCACATTTTCAGTGAGCGAGAGATGCATGAGATGTGACTACACATGGATATCATGCTAAATTTGCTCCCTTCCCTGGAGAGGACTTATCCCAAGAGGTGGTTCTCACAGCTCTGTGTGTAGTGTGTGCCTTTTCTTGTTTATGACAGATTTCCTCAATGAATGAACAATTCAAGGCAATTCCATATAATGTGTATCATCTTCATTTAATGAGCAGATCAAGATGATTACATATGGTGTACTGTAATACAAGGTAAATGATCCTTTTCATTTTAGCTCTTTCAAAATCACATTATACAAAATATGACAGAGGTGGAAACTGCCTATGTAATAGATTTGGACTTGCTTGAAGTAATTTAGGAATATTATATGTTGGATTGGTTGTTGAGCTGTCTGCTCCATGCATATGTATTCATACAATGAGTTAATTCAATAACTGGAGTGTCAGGAAATGTGCCTAGGAGGAGTGAGAATTGAAACCAGATATATATTCTGTAGGAGATACTTCAGGTAAAATACAAGAGCTGTTATATTTGATGCTTTTATTGCAACTGCCTGCGGAGCTCAACAAGTGTAGTTAGGTGTCCAAGCATGTAAAGGAGCAATGAATTTTGGTTGGGCTTAAAGGAAGTCCCATTAAGGAGAAAAAGGAGTCTAGTGGTGCAGTAAGATGGCCCCAGAATTGAGACAGTACTTGAGAATTTAGCCCTGTTTAAGCACTCCAAGACCAACTCCTAAAGTAAAGATAGAGCTTTAGCAATTTTTAAAATTTTCTTTTAGATTTTTTTTCCTTCTGCTAAAATTAAATTGTCATTTAAAAACAGTTCTTTGGCCTACCTTATTCCCCCTTGGTCACAGCTTCCAGCAGGGAGGAACTGGTTACCTTGCCATGTCAGACCTGAGTGTCAAATGTGGTTGTACCTTAAGAGTCTGATCATCTGGGGCCATCTAAGAGGGAGTAATTCTAATAATCTGCCCTAAAGAGGACAAAGGCGGAGATCTGAGATAAAGAACAAAGTCCAAGGAGGCTCTCACTGGCATCACTTTTCCAGGTGCCCTGGGTTAAGCAGAGACAGAGATAACTTTCTTCATAATAGCTAGCAAGAGGCTGTGTTTTGGATTTGTGCTCAGAAGAAAGCTGATAAAAGCGATGTTTTGTGCTGCTGCCAAGGCCGGCAGACTAGGGAGGAAGCACAGCCAGTTGCTAGCCTAGGATTTGATCTTAGGTTCAACATTGAGACCCAGAGTGGCCAATAATCTATTCCATAACATACACGTCATGCCCAATATATAGGTGAGGACCCTCCGGAAGATCGTCCCTTTTGTTCCGGGTCCCTTTGGTTTCCGGATCTCTCTTGGCTTCAAATCATTTTGCTCCAGGTGGCTGGTCTCCCAAGGCCTTCCCCCCCACACCCCGGTCAGTTCTCGGTCTGGGACGCTCGGGCTGTTATATCCGTTTTGTGAGTACAGTTTTTCACGATTGACTCTCCCTGCTCTGGGGTCTTTAGCCAGGAACAGGCTGAGTCTTTATCATCAGGTGGGGGGGTAGCATCACTGTGTATCACTCATTTGTATATTTGTATATAGTATTATTTTCAATATTATTGTAGTTATTAAATTGTCCTTATCTCAACCCACGAGTCCTTTTTCCCTTTACCCCTTTAACTCTCTCCCTTGTCCTTGGGTTGGGGGGGCAACTGCATGAGTGGTTGTGTGGTTTTGTCCCTCAGCCAAGGGCCAACCCATCACACCAGGACAGTAAGATAAAAAGAGAAATTATAGTTCACATGATTAAATGATGTGTATTGTACTGGTTAAATAGGTTACTTTGCTGAATTTAAGCTAAGCAACATGAGAATTTGAGATAATGGGAAGATACTGGAAACAGAAAACATGTAAACTAGATAAACATGCTAATGGCATTTTTCAAACTGATCATGGCAGCTGACCCTCCAGAAAGACTTTTTTCGGTCCCACAGATGTCTCAGATCACCAGATAATCAAAATATCTTTCTTGAATCCACAGAAATTCTCATATGTGATTTTAGAGGACGCTTTGCAAACTACATTTTATCAGACCTAGAAATATTTTGCATTTCTGTTTAGTCAGTTGCAACCCTCAGGTCTATGTATAGGTGAATAAGCTCGTAGGAACCTGGGGTTTTTGATGCTTCCTATGCAAGGATCACCACTGGTTTATAGAAGGCCTGATCCAAATTCTATCACTTGGAGTTTGGTTTTGCAGAATAAGATGGACATTAATAGCAACCTGGGTCCCAGACAAAGAAAGATGTGCTGTCCATCACCATGTGCTTGAGACAGAGAGCATAGACATGCTGTGTTTTCTGCTTCGCTGTGCTGGAGATGAAGCAGTGCCATAACAGATACTTCTACATCCTCATCTGTTGGCTTGGAAGGCAGGACTTGAATTTTGAGATAGACACCAGAAGACTCAGTACAAGAGTGCTCTTCCATTCATAGTCCTGCCCATGCTCTATAATTAGCTAATGAAAATATTTTATTCTTTCAATACTAAGACAAAATTATAAAAGGAGAGCCTGCGTGCAAGCCAGATACCATATTTAGCTTCTTAGATAATGGACTAAATAAGAAAAATTCACCTTTAATTTTAGGGATCTTAACACAATAATCTTTCTCACTGACTGTCTTTCCTTATAGTTCACAAATTCATTGATCGCCTTAGTTGTTTCTCTTTGTACTGGTCACCATTCATATCATGCGTTCCCCTCAGCTCAAGAATGCTGCTCTGAAACTGAGTGTCTTCAGAAGACTACTTTTCCGTGAGAAGGACATTAAAAATGACCATAGGTGGGAGTGGCACAAATACATTGTGACGTATTTTATCTTGAAACCATCTGCAGTGGGAGATGTTTTACTGTAAAATATTTTTTCTCTAGGGTTCCTCTCTGCTTTTCAAGTCCACATCTTTCTGCAATGCAAGTACACAAAATACATCCTACAGAAATTTAATTATTTCTGAACATTGCCAGTCAATCCAGAGCTAGTATGCTGGACTCTACTCATCTCTGTCTAATACCATTGTCTCCAGCAGCAAATCCCTTGAATGACATCAGCCTGATATTTCTTTTGAATGCATGTTTTTCATTGACTTCCTTTCATGAAGGCAGAAATGTGAAAAGATACTCCATATCTTTTAGTCTTTATCTCCAGACCCTTGAGATAAAATCATAATTCAACATGATTCTGTAGAAAATAGGAGAAAACAGGTGATTCCAACAAGAAGTAGTGGAAGTACTACTTGTAGTAGTTCTAGTACTAGTAGTATTAGTAGTAAAAGTACAAGTTGGAAGTAGTTTTTTTAGAACATTAAAAGTCTGATTGATAAAAGCAGCCTGATTCTTTCTGTGAGGTTGGACATTCCTCAAAATACTACCCTATGGAAACACAATGCATCAGTGCAGCATCTCTTCAATGAACAAATCACTGTTCATTATAAACTTGAGCTGTCCAGTTACAAGACTTTGTAAGGTATTTCTGTCATTTGGGTGTAGTCTGGAAGTGATCAACTCAGGGATGTTTGGGAAGAATGAAGTCACAGCAGAGGAAGTCCATAATGCCTCAGAGGTTGGAGACGTTATGAATAACAGGGAATACACTACAGAAAGATACAGTAAATGGTGCAGTCAAAAAAGTCTATCAAATAGAGTCAAATGAAGAACTTAAAACGAACAATTAAAAATGTAAGTTTGTACTTAATGACTGAAACCTGTATTCTGGGAAACAGAGAGTCTGTGAAGAACTTAGAAGACATTATAGATAACCTCTCAGCAAGATCTCTTTTTATCAAGAGCAGGTATCTGCTTAAAGAATTTATTCCGCCTCTACCCATTAATCACTGGCTTCATGCAGGAATTACTGAGTGAAATTTTAGGATAGGTAGAAGAGCTCCAATCAAGGAATGACTAGTCTCTTCAGACTCTAAAAATCTATTATTCTATTAAATTAAATGCTCTGGTATAAAAATCTTGATTCGTTCAAAATTATGTATTTATTTAGGAGAATCTGTCACAGGAGGTACAATATGAGTATAATTACTTCTTCTAGAATTGTCCAGCTGTGAGGTAAACAAAATTACTAAATTAGATCAAAAGTCCACCCTAGAAGAAAAAAAAACAAACTCAAAACATAACAAAAGAGAGGTACTAAAGACAGTTCTACTAAAGAAGCTCAATAAATATACTTTTAAAAAGACCACATTCGCTGCAGGGATTCTTTTATTCTGCAGAGGCAGAACAGCCAAAGATTAAGACTTATTCTGCAAGCTTGAATCACTCAATTTGATTTTAAAAGTCATTTAATCTTTTAATAAGTATTAAACCTGTTCAGGTTTAACATGGAGAAATCATAATATTTCAGCGTTCTGCTCTCCCCTGGTTACACTCAACTGAAAGGCTGTAACCAAATATTAAAGAAAAAGCCATCACTTTCCTGAAGTCAAATCAAATTGTGTTTTGTGGCAGCAGCAGCACATAATCAAATTGCCATTTATTTCACTGCAGAGCCTATTCTGAATTGATTGGCAAATTAAGCTATCATTTGCCTTTTTTTTTTTTTTTTTTTTTTGGTGGCAAAAATGACTGCCTTTGCTTCATTTGGTTTGATCCTAAGTTCATGAGACCGTGCAGGACACTGCACATCCTAGCCTAGCCTGCATAGAAAAGTAAACTGCTGCTTGCCTTAATGGCAAAGCGGAAACCTTTGGAGTAGCTGAGTACAGCTGAAAAGACGACATCCATTGCTTGCCAAGTCTTTTCAGACCTTTGATTACTAAGAGACAACATGTTCAAGATGAAGGTCACCTATATGTTCCAAGTGCATTTTCCTAAACTTTCCCCTGGTCTCTTGCAGCAGGGCTAGCGGCAGCAGACCCCATCCCTACAAGCACTGCAGTCAACAACATCGCTTTGTACAGCGTATCACTGGCCTCTCACTGACAAGTCGGTGTCCTCCTCAACACAACCTAATGACTTGTTTCTGAGGGCTGGACCTTGCCCATGAAGTCCCCAAGCCTGGGTTGGTTTCTGAGCACTGGGGCTCTTCACAGCATGTGCTTTTGGACAAGGGTGGTGGCATTTCATAGCCATTGCTAAGCCACATGTCTGGATCCTCGTGTCTTTCTTTCTGCTCATCCCGGGCTTCCGAGCTGTTAAAGCCCAGAAGAATCCAAGTCCCTTCTCAGTGTTTCCCATCAGCTGAGATTCTCTGAAGAGCAGCCCACAGGTAAAACCAGATGCAGAGATGTAGAGGACTTTCCGATGTGAATGTGCACTAGTTGTCAGTACTTCCTGTTCACTTTGCCTTGAAAGGTACCTCAGTACAGTCAAGGCTCAGATAAATTAGACTAAGGTGGTGCTCTGCAGGGATTTCCTGGGATTGCATTTTGGACAAACAGGTTTGATTTTTATTTCTTTGACTAGCAGGTAATATGTCCTTTAGATACATAGTTTAGCTAAATTTTATTTCTGCTGCTTTTAAAGCTGTAGTTTAATAAACAGGAGCCAGCAGCCACGTTGTAATTCTGTAAGGTCATTCTCTAAAAGAAAACTATTTGCTTCATTATCGGCGTAAATGTTCCCTTTTTTTGTGTGTTATCATAATAGCAGCATTTTTGGAAAACTGCTGATTTCTCTCACTCTCCAGAGTTCTGGCAGCTGGCCTTTAACAGCCAAAAAGCTGCTGATACGATCATGCACAAGACAAAGCATTACCTAGAAATACAAAATATTTTTATCCACGTATTTTTCTTGGAAAGTGCTCTTGCTCTGTCCTTTTGGGGAAAACAACAAATACTACTACAAAAAAAAAAAAAAACCCCACACCCCAAAAAAACCCACCCACAACAGGCAAGGCATCTGGATGTAAAAAGGCTTGGGGAGAGCAAAGGAGTTTGTTTTCAGCTTTTTCTGTTATACTGACAACTAGAAAGTTCTTGGTTATCAGAGGAATTTTGTACCTTTGGTCAAAGCATTATCTTGCAGCGAGGCTGTAGCAAAAGTGGCTTGTAGCTTTTGTAGCTTGCAGTTTGCAGTAACCAGAAGTCAGAGAGATCCTCGTTGCAGCTTGAAGTGTGGTAAATGAGTGGCACTAACCTGCGTCGGAACTGGACTGAAGTAAGACCTTTGGTCCTGCTTCATCTTCTAGGCATGTAATTGAGACAGTTGACTAGGCAAACATATCTGTCATGCTCCCCAAAAATCGGGGGAGAAACAGGCCTTTACAGTATGCTCTTGGCAGTTCAGCCAAAGACATAGTCAAGCTCAAAAAACACCAGAGAAAAGAGAGTTACAGGTAGATATGCCATCACAAATGGGGCTAAATTATTATTTAGTTTTAAAGTAGTGATTGCATTTCTTATTTTTCAAAGTCTGTTTCTGTTTAAATCACACTGTTGCTTCTTTTCTTACACCAAGCTCACCTAAAATAGAAATATTTTGTTGCCATAGCAATGTTGTTCCCTTTGTAATTCTGTTATTTCAGGCTCTTTGCAAACTACACTGCATAGCCAGAATTCAGAGATGGAAAAACATTTCAGATCATCTCTTCCATCCTTTGGACACCATGTAGTTGGTGTCTAAGGCATGTATCAGATAGTTGACAGTTTGTTCAGGGTGTTACCTACTGTCACTGGAAGTGATCCAAATTGCAGTGAATTTAATAAAGAGTTAAATAATACAGATAAATATTTGTGTTACTCTCCAAACTAATTTTCAACTTCACAGTTTTCCCTTTCAGCATAGATAAATAATCCACCCTGAAGAACTCCTTTCTTACTTTAATGTATTTATACATAATCAATATGTTAAAAATGGAGTGTATAACTCTCCGTCAGCTTACAGCATTTCTGTGACTGCTCTTGGAGAGTGTTTTCTGCTGTCACCTCTGGCTCTGTTTACTTGACTCATGACACTGGAAGACCTGACTGAATATTTGGGAAAAACCTTTCACATCTGGTAACTGCCTTAGACTGAATATATTTTTTATGTTCAATGGCATGCAACTAGTGTATAAATTACAGCGCCAAAACGGCCTTATACCTCCATTACACAGAGCAAAAAGATGGAATAGCAAATGAACTAATACACAAGCAATAACAGGTGTGGGAAGTGTTCGCCATAGTTACACTGCTCGCTATCGTGTTCCATTTTGCAATGAATAGTAGGAGTTGCTTTTAATCAAATGTATTGTCTTCACTTGCATATTCCTACCCAAAGGCACTTTTTAATATAATGTCATTTACAGTGCAATGAGAAACATGAAACATAGCATCACTGTCATTGCAGGAGCTGAAATGCACTAAGAGCTTTCTCCTCAGGGGAACATGAGAGTGCCATACACCACAGACAGACTGACTTGTTTTTCAGTCCTCAGGAACTCAACTAGCTCCTTTTGTTTCCAGTCCCTGCTTAAAAACCACCTTCTAAAACACACTGTTGAATGCACCAGCAAGGCTATTTCTGAATGGCTATACATGAATCGTAAACCATAAACAGAAACACAATATGGGCCTTATAACATTTACCTCAGTCACTATTTTCCTCCCTTGGCTTCAGAAAGAGAGAAATCTTTAATAATAACCTTATAAACAACTCAGGCTCTAAATATGTCAGGGAGCTAGGGTGCCATAACACTGAGCAGAAATTAGCATTGTCAACAGTGGGGTGCTTGCTTCACCTCGGGGTTAGATTAGTAGAGCTGTTTTTATTACCAGGCACTTAAATCTCCCTGTTCTTTCTGTCACACCATGCTTTGAGCTACTCTATTTGAAATAACAGTTTACTATAACTGTTGAATACAACAATTCATGTTAATTGAAACTGTTCTCCTTGCCACCGTTGTCTTGATATTTAACACTAAATCTGTGGGGAGGAAAGGAATTGCAGATGCTGACACACTGGGCTCAGGGCTGCTGAGCTCAAGGAGAAGGACATGGTTCCCAGGACTTAACTCTCCAAGCCAAGTCCAAAAGAAAACACTGGAGAAATTGCAGGAGAGTTCCCCTGGTGCAGCCAAATCACTGGGCTTCTGGTTGTGCAGTAGCTGTAGTCTGGAACAACATCATTATCATCACACCCAAATATCAGCCTCCAGATCTGTAACAACACAGAAATCAAACAAAGAGCTCCTTGATGGCAAAAGCATCGTATACTGTAACTTCAGCCAGGGCTTTGCAGTCAACGATTGTAACAACTTTATATCCCCTGTGAATTTGGCATGGAAGAGGACCCAAGCCCCGCGCTTCAGTGCGGGTGCTTTGTGGGACCTCCAAATTTCCCACTCATGGTTAGATGGCTACCTCCCAGAGCTCATCTCGATCCACTATTTTGTCTCTGTCACCACCAGGTTTATCATGGAAACACACTCATTTCTCCTACATGATAGGTGTAAATCTTCTGCTTTGTGTGAAGAAGCTATTAAAAGATGATGACTTCTGAGTGTGAATAAACCAGCCAGTTTTGAGAATCCTGAAAATACAAATCATATGCTTGAACTGCACCTTGCCTTCATGCATGCCTGATGCCTGACTTCAAGTTACAGATCCTGGCAGAAGCACGCTTCCCAAGAGAAACAAAGGCTTTGCAAACCAAATATTCCCATGGATCATTCACAAATATTTAAATCTTGCCTGAAGAATGATTTTCAAATAAAAAACAAATTGCGCAGATTACTACCACCCTCTCAGTGAAAACACAGGATCACAAAAAGCAGTGGTGCATGCGTGATGTAATCCCACTCTGTGTTAATTGAGATAAATTTATTTTAAAAGACAAATTAATTTTCCTTCATGCTGGCACATGGTGAAGGATGCTGCCAGGCCAAATTCTCCCCTCAGGAATGTACATGCAATGCCTACAGAAGTCGTACATAACCATGTAAGAATATAATTTGACTTAAAGGCCAGAAGCATTGATTGCTTAAAGGTCTTCTGAACTGGGTGAGCAGGAGGGAGAAATTTGCTTTTAGTTTAGCAGAACAAGGAATGAAGGACAATGACTTTGCAGGTAATCAAACACAAAAACATCCGGTGCTCTAGAATGGCATGTATATGAAGAGCAGTGGGAGCAGTTATAAACTTGTACTTGATGGTACCTAGGAAAACAAAAGTGGAAAGGTTGGTAAGAGCTTCCCTAGTGAAACAGGCTGTACAAACATTTCAGAAGGAGAAAAATAAATTCTTCTAATGCAAAAAAGAATTCTGTAGATCTCCTTTTTTAGTTTCCCTGAAGTCCAGGGGAATGAGGGCAGATTGCTGCCCTTATGCTGTTTGGGACAGCCCTCGTGATAAAGCAGCACAAACCTCAATCCAAAGGAGCGCTAATTTGGTGTGGCAAAAAAACAAAAAGTAAGCATTTTAGAACTTTACTTTCTGAGCAGGCTGAGAGCACCCTTTACAAAACTGACTTGCAAGCGCATATTGAATTTCCAAACACCACTAAAACAGATGGGTAGCAAGCTTCTGTTGAATGGTATGGGTATCTTCATCAAAGTCTGCTGAGCCACAAGTGCTTACAAAGTCAATTCAAGGTGCTCTCGGCTCCTTGGAGTGCACAGCAATACCAGGGAGAATCTGATTGCTCACCATGCATGGGAAAGGGCCTTCTCCTGTCTTGCTCCCAGAACCATCTAAACAAGAGCACCTTGACGTATCTTGGAGGTGCCTCAAAAGCTGCACTCATCTGGGCTACCTGTGCTAATGTATGGGGGATTCTTGGCTTGATGGCTGTCTCTCTCTGCCAATGAGGTACATGCTCTGAATACTTTGGAACCCTCAGCTAAAGCAAAAAGGCCCACCATTTCTTTTCTCAGCTTGTTCCTCCAACTTTCTGCCATATTGATTATTGTCATTTGGCTATCCCGCAGTACTGTCCATGGATACTGCCCAGGTGTTCTAGAGCCTGTACTACCATACAAAGAAGTGGTTTCCATCCCTCCACACACATCTCTCCAAGGCCTGATTTAAGTCATAAGACAGTAGATAGCAGATGGATGTAATGAGCAGATGGGAGGAGCAGAAGGCCCTGGCAAGCCAACACGGATGAGCACAGTTAGCAGTGGTTACCCCACACCAGCTCTTTGCTTAGCCTTTTTCATGTGTTTTATAGGGGTCATGATGGAGAGTTTTAAGGAGGAGCCTGCCAGAGAGTAACATAGAGTGCAGTGGTCTCTGCAGAAAGCCTGCTTGATGCGTGAAGGGTGTGGGGGAAGGTGCAGGATGGACCATGCTGGTGGCTATGCTAGTGCTCTGCTCCCTGGTTGCTTGGTGTGAGTGGCAGTCAAATGTATCTTTAAATTGGTTTTGAGCAACTAGAGAACTTTAGATGCAAAGCCTTTATCAAAGATTGATTTTCTTTGATCCTTCCACCCCCTGCAGAAAACACCTAGGTAAATAAATGCAGGCACACAAATGTGCACACATGCGTCCCCCCCAAACAACAGAGAAGACAACATTACTTGCACAATTAAAGCACAGAAGCTGAAACACGGCTCAGGGAAGTGCGTGCAGGATTGTTCCCTTGAAAACATAGAGATAAGCAGTCACAGGTACAGGTACCTCTCAGAAAATAGGGATCTCAAAAAGGTCAGATTATCTTCAAACATGTTACAACTTTAACCAAGTAACTAACCCTTTAAAGATTCTTGAGCATTACTAGAAACTTGCCCTTGGAGTTTTACTGTATACTCATTTGCCTTCTAGTGGAAGATGATTGAGATTTTAAGTGTTTACTTATGGGTTGTGCAAAAAAAGCCTGAGGTCTAATTATTTAACATTAAGCAGTAGTTTCAAGATGAATGCTGGAAACCCGAGAAATCCCTCTTAGGTATTTATGTGGTTTAAAGACTAAGTGAACTGCATATTTCCATTTAGTAAATCTGTGGTCAACTTGATCACTTTAGTATGGCAGCTGAGGTGGTAGGAAGAGGAAGTGAAGAGATTTATTGAAAAACCATCAACTTAAGTATGTATCAGACCACAGAAAGATTCCGAAGTCCCCAAAGGACATTTTTGCTCTTTTCCTGGCCATGTAGGTATTTGTATATATATATATATATATATGTCTAGCTTAAATGGTAAGTAATAAGAGATAATAACAACCAGCTGGTTCCCGTAGAACAGAAAGTGACTAACAGAGTAGCTGCCATTCCGCTTTCTCTCCCTCTCCTTGTCAGAGTTTCAAAGTGTTTATTTAACAAGGTATATTAACAACACTATTATGATTAAAAAATATTAAACCCTAAAACCTCACTAGGAGCTCTGCTGAGCAGAGATTTTATTTCTCGGGGTGTGATTTTCCAATAGAGCTGCCATCAGAGACATGGAGAGTCTTCCCCAGTCAGAAATGCATGACGTGACATGTGGGGTATACTTTACTGCTTCTGGCACGCACTTTCTAAAGCCTTAGCTGGTCACAGCTGGGGCTGTCAGAGTTTTCAGTCCTCTATGCACAGCATCCCTGCATGAAACATTGCCAGTAAACTCAGTATAAGTCAAAAACTGGTCCGGAGTTTGTAGGTTGCAAGAAATACTTCTGGAAGTCATGGTGCATATTGATTTCCCTGGCATTGCATTTGGGGATTTCTTTCCCATTTCTCAATAAAACGCCATCAATTGAGCAGGATTTGGACATGTTGTTTCCACGGGCTAGAGATCACATTGCATCACACAGAAATCTGTGCATTGATGAAAATGCAGGGATTCCTGATAATTCTGTTACAGGCCTGTTCCTGTACAGATGATGTTAACAAGAGCTTTACCGCTAGGTGAGATCAGGTTTTAAAGTAGCAGCCCTAATTTCCTGAGTAGCAAATTCACATGATACTCGGTTTTTAAAAGTGTTGGTTGTTGTTTTTCCCCAGACCTTTCTGACTCCTCCAAGAAAATCGTTGTTATACTTGTGATCACGGCGGCCCTTCATGATGCTGGATTCTCTGGAAGGAAAGAGATCTGGGAGAAGAGTCACAAGAAGACCTGTGCAACCCCTAAAGCTTGTCTGCACTGGCACCAGGAGCAGGTGCAGGAGGTGAGTAAGCAGTTGCAGAGTATTTTAAAATTCCTTGTGGAAGTGCAAGGAGCAGAAGTGTGGCTTCATTTCTCATTTCACTCTGTAAGTGTAACTCACAGGAGGGACCGAAAACCAGAAAGGGCTGCACCATGGAACATTAGGATCTCCCCCAAGATTTCCGCTAAGAGGAGAGCCAAGAGCATTCCTTACTTAACAATAATAACTTACTTATACTTACCTCCCCAGAGTGTTGTGAGGCTTAATTAGGTAATGTTTGCGAAGTGCTTTGCAGATGCGAAGAGCAATATACTTATTATTAACTGGCAGAAGACTTCCACGTGAGAAGTCCCCACAGTCTATTAGAACTAAATTATTCAGCAAATTCCCTAAAATTATAAGGCAAGGTACAGAGAGCTCTGCCTCAGAAACTACAAACCCACTTTCTCAGCCTCCCTGTGTTTCACACCCCAAGGCCACAAAGCACTACACTCCAAGACAAACCAGGAGGGCAAGGTCTGTGAGAGCCCCACTGGACCAAAGAGAACTGGACAGAGGGTTATCTGATCTCCACCAGGATAAAGACAGGTTTTTGGTTTGTGACATGGTTACAGCTTGAATCATACCCCGGCACCTTTCATGAGCTGCTTCTCCTGAGTGAGATGCAAGGGAGACCTGCTTCCAAGCCAGCCTGGACCCTGTTTTTCCTGGGATCCCAGATTTTGCTACCCACTGTTTGCTGGACACTTCCAGTTGCCAAAATGGAGTAATAAACTCTTGCATGACTTACAGAATGATTGCTATGCTTTTGTACTAATATGAAAGCTGAATACTAGGCACATGACCAACAAGCTGGAAATCTTCAGCTGACAAACAAAAACAAACAAAACAACAAAAATGTCTCATATATGGTTCTTAAAACACTAAAGAGACTAGAAGTCATATGATGTATTGCTGTTCCATTTTCCATTTAATTTCCAGCACAATGAAAACTGCTCGTACAATTCTTTGTTACAAACCTGTGATTTTTTATCTTTTTTATTCCGCATTGTCCTCTTTTTATTTCTTCTACATGTGTACTAGCTTTCCAGATGGATTGTCTGTTTGGTTATATACAATATTATCTCATGTCTTTACACTAGAAGGAAAGTAGTTTTTCTGGCATCTGAAAAGTACAGTGATATAAAACTAAGGCATCCAAATACTTGAGATTGCTTTTTCCATCTTGGAGTCATCATGAATGAGGTAGATCACCACTTGCATCCAGAGTAGATCACTCCTGAGGTTACTCTCAGATGTACCCAAATTTTCCTGGCTCCTGCTTGTGCCACAGGCACTCTGGCTGTCCCAAGTGGACTTTGAACACTCTCCTCCCTCTGACCACTCAGTGGTTGTGGACAGTTGTTTGCTTCCCACTCATCCTATGTGTCCTTTTGAGGCCACAGCTGGGAGAGAGGTTACTCTTCTCCTGGGGAAGACAACACACTAGGAAATGGTGCAAGAGTCTTTCATTTTGGCTTAACCAAGGGAGCAACAGATATATACATATACCAGCAGCCCTTATCCTGCTTCTCTCTGAGCATGGAAAACACTAGCACATACCAACTTGCTGTGACAAGTCCCCCAACACCTCAGGTAGAGAAGCATGTGTGAGGTACCTCCGCCTAACACTGCAGTACTGATGAAACACATTGCTGAGTACTGGGCACCCAACTCTACTGAGTGCTCACAAACTATAGATAAAATAAAGACAGACCTTAGAGGTTTTCCCAAAACTATTCTTACTAATTCAACACTTCTAATATCATATACATAGAGAAAATACAGTGGTTTTATACCTTACTTCTGGGGACTTCATATTAAAAATATGTTGATAATGTTTGACCAATGACTGAAGAAACTATGCAATAACCATATACTGGAATCAAAAATTGAAGGAATTTCAGCCATGAGTGTATTGGAAAATAGATATGCAATACTTCAAGATTTTATTTGCCACAGATGACAAAAAAAGTGAGCTATAGGTTCCAACAGCACAATATTTTTTTTCCTGCCACCAAGACTAGGAGAGGGATGTTCTCTCCTTCCCACAGAATCTGCATTAGCAATTCAGGCAAGGCTGCTTGCTGCTTAATACGGACACAGAAAACAGTATGTGTGAGATATCTTACTAGGTGTATTTTCTTCCTCAAACAGATGTACACATTTCCTTTGAAAACCTATTTGTTTTAGTAGGTCAACACAAGCTAAACAGCTGCCACGTTTCCTATCAAACACAAAGTTGGTTCTTTGTGGTTTTCTGCATTCTGTCACATGATAGATCAACTGATGAAGGCTGATGTTGTAACCAAAATAAATACACCAACATGTACACATTTTCCATTATACTCTAAGATCATCTGTTATTAACCAGCCTTGTAGTAACATACCCTTTTATGATGCATTTATTCAAGGTTCATCCTTCCCAAAGAGTAGGGAATACTTAAATTGTTTTCTGTGCTGTACTTTGTGTAACTAAATAATTAATCGAATTGATATTCTATCAATACATCTTACTTTAATGGTTAAACATGTGTTAATAATTCAAATATCTATGGGTGACCTCTTTGCACTCCTGTGATTTTTAAAAACCCCAGTGCTTTTTGAAGGCACTCTATCAATTATCATGTACAGCGCAAGTTTAAAGCCTTCTGTTCTTTCTGTTCTTTTTCTCTCCTCTTCCACTGGTATGTATCTTTCCAGGAGAGTCCTGTGGGCCAGCAGCAACTTGGAGTTAGTTTTAGGTGGAACAGCAAAGTTCAAGGGTTTTAAACTGCTGATTCAGTTGCAATATTTAAACACAGAGCAACCATACTGAATGGGCAGACAAGTGCTACACTGCATAAACCTCTTTATACTTGTCTGGCAAAGATTTTTAATTGTGATTAAATTCATCAACAGAGTCTGAAAACCACAAAACTGGCTGTTTGCCCAATTCATGGGCTATGTAACTACAAGTTATTAGAGTCCAGCAGTCTAAGTGATGCTTCCCAACCCCAAAAGAAGCTGACTGCTGTAAAATACCGCGAGCTAAAATTGCAGCTACACAACCTCTTCTGTGAGACTTTTGAACGCAATACCTACAATGACAGCAGTGGTGTTTCCAGCCAAACTGGTGTAATGGAGCTCAGAAACTGCAAATACAGAAACCTTCTCTTATATCCTAGAAGGAACTAACGGGCAAACCCTTCCCTAGTTCCACTGGGGAGCAGGTATTCTACTGTCAAGTTTTCCATATTTTACAGGTGAAGAATAGGGCTAACTTCCCAAAACTTACAGTGGAAGCTTGTAGCAGAGACAATAAACTTGCTTTCATGCATACTGCTTTAACATGCAAACACACTTCCTTTTTAAAGCTAAGATGACATAAGATGAGAGTTGTTTATCACCTAGTGAATCCTCACATATACTGTTGCCGTGGTTTCTCCCAAAGGGTATGTCACAAATCTGGTTGACTTAATGTTGCTGATTCACACATTCTGGAAAGAGAATCGGGTTTCTTAGGGAAACAAGGTTTGGGGACTAATTCTGGGAATTCTGGGAGTGTGCTCTTGGCCAGTAAAACTCATGAGCAGCATTCCCGTCTTTTTCTTCCTTGCCACCTCCTGAGTAAAACAAAAGCAGAGATTGTCTTAGTTTGTACACAGACTGTGGAGTGGCAGCTGGAATTGACTTAGTTCTGCTGTGCACAGGGAATTATAGTAAAGAAGTAAATGTATACAGAGGTGAGTGGAAAGTATATTTTTCAATAACACCTCTCATTATCTCAAAATTGGTCCTATCAGATATATTGTAAGAACACGTTTTCTTTTTCCTCTGGAATCACCTCCTAATAAAAGTAAGAGGGGTGGAATAATCTATAAGGGGACATAAGAACCTTTTGGTAATTCCTTATGTCTTTACCTCTGTCTGGAGAAAGAAGAATACAGCTGTTTGTACAGGGCTTATAACAACTTACACCATCTATTGTACTACGTAGCGTCTATGTGCTGGTATACACCACCATACCTTGTGCTTCTGCAAATCACCAAGAAATTTAGGTAGTTCTTCCAAGTCCAATTCAGGAAAACATACCCACTGAGGAAAGCAATAAAGCCAGCATTTTGCCCTTGTGCTTCAGTGACCTTGCCTTGCAACCAAGTGCTTTCCCCAGAACAGCTGGGCCTTAAGCCGTGCTTGAACACCAAGGGCGCTGTTGCTGTGTCAACCCACAAATAAAAAAGATTCTCCATGCAAGGTCCCTCTGAAGGGACTCTGGTGAGTACCAGCATATTTTACTTGTCAGGACTTTGTCTGTGCAAAACAATAAAACGCTTTGAAATAGTAACTTAGTGTTAGGCTGAAAGGATTTGCTTCGCAGGGAGACAGACTCACGTCAACAGAAATTCACAATGAATGAATGCACACACATGAATCCCACGTGCTTTCCTCCCCTTTCATCAAAGTGGGACACACCTGCTAGCTCAAGGTGCCAGAGAGAGAGGGAGGCCTTTTCTGACAGTGTAGTGTGGGCAAGGTTTTGTATAACACACACCATGCCATGCGGTCAGATGACTTGCAGAAACCCTTCTGATTTTCAGTACCAGGGGAAAATCATGTATCTCTGTCTGCACATGTTGGAGGAATCTATTCCAAAACTAAGCATAATTCAAAGTTCACAGTTTTGAATGTATATTATTTTATCTGTGCCTGATTTTAATATTTACATCTATCTCCATGGCAAAAGAAAAAAACAACAACAAACAAACAAACAAACAAACAAAAAACAAAAACAACAACAAAAAAAAAACCACCGTTTTCTTTTAAGTTAAGTTCTAATACTGTGCGAACATTATGCAAGGAAACAAAGCCACATAAATCAGCATTAGAGGTCAACTTGAAAACAAAACCTTGTCATTTCCACGCAAAACTCTGGCCCAACAGCAGAAGCTCTCACAAATTGTAGTTGACATTAAAGAAGGTTCATGTCTAGAAGGACAACAGGGGCCTTTCTTTACGGGTGAGGGAGAATGCTCACAATCCCTTATTGAACTCCACATAACACAGACCAAGAATGCCATCTCTTCAACTGAGTTTTTAATTTCATTTTTGCTTTGTAAAAACGGTTAGAAGAGTTGGCCATAGAACTGGAGTTATACCCCCGTGGGTATAACTCTATCTCTTTGTGTTCCATGTTACAGTCAACCCACCCTTTAAATAGCCTTCAAACAGAGGCATCAAAACCAAGTAACTTAAGACATGAAAATACCTACCCAGCTGGCTATCTCTGACACCTGTCAACTGCAACTAACCTAAAATCTGACCTCACAAAGTCACTCAGAGCTGTATTCCTTAGCTAGCAGAGATCTCAGCCCTTTACATAGCCACTACATCATAAAAATATGCATATTTTTCTCCTTTGTATTCATTCTTTTTAGTTTTTAATATTCTACATAGTTAGGAACATGTTTTTATTCCCCTGGTTACTACTTCCGTGTGGATGCTGCTGTCACTCTGCCTCACTGATGAACCATCTCAGGCACTGCAACATGAATTAGCCAGCTGGAAACTGCACAAGATAGTGAAAGAGACAAATTTTTAACTAAGCACTTCTAGACCCCACACCCTTATTTCTTTAGACACCATGAGATCTTTGTGCATTAAAGTCCTGGTTGGATGAATAAAAAGACAGAATGAATCAACTCAGTTAAAATATTAACGAACTGAACCTACAAAGGTTGTGGTGGCTTTCTACCTCAGCTCAATATAAGACATTTTGGATCCTAACACTGTCCCTTCCCCTCCTGTAATACCTGCAGTGACAAAGACCACTTGAAGCATTTCTGGTGCTTGTTCCCAGACCTGGCTATGCCTGCACTACCTGCCAGTGAGGGTGGCTCACCTACATGGTGTCACTCTCTCTCCAATCTGTAGGATGCACGGCAAATATCTTCTCACATCTTGGCTGTCTTGTGCAAATGAATGGGGCTTTTTATAAATAAGAAAATACCAGGCTGAGAAGCTCCTTTCCTTGAACTGCGGAGGATACTCTCTTGCTCATTATCAAACAGCCTACTCTGTTGAACTCTGATATAGAAGACATCAATTAGCCCTTGCTTTGTCCTCTGACAATATGATAAATATTTTATAGTCATAAGCCGCTTAATGCCAGGCAAGTATCCAGGCCTGATGGAATTGGCAACTTGCAGCACATCTCAGGTCCTTGCAGTTGCACAGAGGTAGGGTCAGTCCTTGCCTGTGTCACTCAGGTTTGTTTGGGAAATGAATTTGGCAGCTTTGGTCCAGCTCATGGCCAACCAGTGGTTGCACTGAAAAAAAAAAAATCAGTGCTAGAGTTGTCACCGATCTGAAATTGTGGTGTAATAACATTCAATCCACATGCAAATGGTCAGCCTTCCCTGCTGATTTGCAGAATTTCAGCAGACTTTGGATGCATTTCTATTTTCGATTTTCTTTGCACACAACTGAAGCAGGAACAGTGGTATCTCTACTGTGTAATACAAAAAATACGTAATGTAGAAAAATGTCCTGTCTTAAAGCCAGTGTTAAGTTAAATGTCCTGAGTTAAAGTCAGCGTGATTTTGTTTTGTTTTGGTTTGGTGTTTTTTTTGTTTTATGAACCCTAACAATGCCTAATACTTTCCACGGAAACACTTTCCCAGTGAGAATGAGGTCACACAGACATTTTGTATTTTGGGGGACAGTGCTGATATTTTCTGACATTACTGATGTTACTTATGTTCTGATATTTTGATGTTACAAGAAAAGTTTAAGAGAAAATTTGGGCTGAACCAACACATGGAAGTGAAACCTTGTGTTTCAAATTGGTATTTCAGCATTTCAGTAAAATATGAAAATGCCATTACTTCAAAGCAAGTCTTCAGTGCAATTTCCACATCGGCTTTTCCAAACGCCATATATTCTGAAACTTCCTGCTCCATAAAAGAGGAAAGAGAACTGTCTAAACAAATGCATTTGGTCATGTTTTTATTAAAATAACAGTTAAAATAGTACATTCTCTTGTGGCAGGAAACCCCCTCCCCCTCCAGAGAGCTACAACATATTATATTTGCATAACAATGTCCTTAATAACACTCATCAGGGATTTTAGCTCTTGCTCTGTCCGTGTTCCAGGAAATTCTGCCTTCCCACTGCAAAGAAAAAGTAATTTCTTCCATGAAGACTCACTTTCCTGGTCAACATTCAGATAAGCAAAGTGACTTATCAAAGAAAGATCTGCTTATTTTAGACCTGTGTATGATACAACTGGGGCTGTGATATCTCCTTGCAAGTCTGATTTGTGCTTTATTTTCTTGCTCTATATGAAAAGTATTCAGCTGAAGCACGGTCTAAAATTAGTTAAGCAGCTCTTCCAAATAAGTATATTTGCAAATTGTGTGTGGTCTTGTTTTTAACAACACAAAGACAGTGGACCTGTTAACACTTGTTTAAGAATTTGCAGGCATTAGATCCTCCTAGCAGAACTGACTTTTATCCATAGTACAAAATCTACCACATTGCTTTGTCCTCTTATGCAAGAAAAGGGAATCCACTCCAGATATTTCTAAGAAACTTTGGGTAGCTCACAACAAATCCTTCCCCTCCAGAATAATTCTCTTCCTTGGCAGGATTACTCTAGCACCACAAATGGACTAGACCTTCAGCCAGCATCACCCAACATAGGTTTGGGTGGGACAGTGGGAATTTATTGCTATCGAGAATGTTGTTCAGTTTGGAAAGCTAGATGTCTGATGGGAGGTCTCCTTGAGGATGTCTCACTCACCTGACTAGCAGAGACATCTTGGCTTTATGAACCCCAGCTTACCTGTTTTTAAATGCACACGAAAGGGGCTATAGCAGTTCTATAGTAATTTTCAAAGCAGGTCTAGCCCAAACCTAGTGCCATGAGGTTTCGAAAGGTTTCTGTAAGCTCATCACTGGCCCTGCTGTTAACTAGTGTTAAGAAGTTCAGGTGCTGAAATGCTGCCACCTATCTTGAGGCTACCATTACACACTACTACACAGCTGAGAATCATTGAATCATAGAATCATAGAATCATTAAGGTTGGAAAAGACCTCAAGGATCATCAAGTCCAACCCAACTCACTAAACCATGTCCCTAAGCACCACATTTACATGTTTCTTGAACACATCCAGGGATGGTGACTCCACCACTTCCCTGGGCAGCCTGTTCCAATGCCTGATCACTCTTTCAGTGAAGAACACACCAAAGTGCTTTCTTTTGAAAACAACACCCATTTTGCAGTGGTAGTCATGCTTTTTCTTTCTGTTACTTAGCTTTGTCACTTTTACTGTCAACGTGGGATTTGCTGAGCGACAATTCTCTTGCTTTGGTTTAAACTTAGGATTCCTGTAGAGCATAATGCAACAAAAAATACGGTCCTACATGCTGAGGGAGGGCATTTGCTTTTCCAGACATTCGAATAAAACCTAGTTGCTTAACTTTTCAGACCAATAGATATTAACAGGTATACCTGCATACGATACATATATCTCATAGTAATGCCTGATCCATGCTCATTGCACAGAGACCCTTCTGAAGAACAACTAGCAGGCTTGGAAATTTCTACCAGCAGTCTGGCATTTTTTCATTTATGCTGCCTTTTGCTCAAAAGGACTTTGAATAGGAAATCAACAGTCAAAAGTTAGCACATGAGCAAACAATTTTACCTGTTTATGCTTCCCATCAGAGTCCTGGAAAAGGATGTCTTCTTTACAGCCCTCCCTACTTACCCTGTGCATGTCAGGCTTGCTGAGGTTTTCTGCTACGCTGCTTGCCGTCTAGTTCTTGCTGAATGTCACAGAATGGCTTTTGACTGTTTTGGGGAAAGGAATAGGTGAGAATGAGAAATCTGTCAGGGAGTCCTTGCACGAGAATGCTGAGCTCTTCCCACATCCTTACTGAACTGATAGCCCAACTAATGCTTATTTAAACCATTCAAAATCTGGAGATATGCTGATTTCCACCAGCTGAAGATGCAAGCCTGTATCCCTGTGATAAGTTTTGGCATGGCCGTAGCCTCAGATCATTCTTTGTGCAAATGGAGGCACTTCAAAGACAATCTCTGAAATACCAATAAAAGAGAAAGATTTGGTTACATAAAGACACACTCCAGTTTGTATCACGCAAGGATCTGTCCCAAAGACACTAACAGGAAATTCTTGTGTCATCTGTGAGAAGTTCTTGCAAACAAAAGGTTTTGTCATTAGGGGTGGACCTTTTCCCTTTTTTTTTTTTTTTCCCCTCCTTCCAGCAAATTCTCTGGAAAATACAGGTTTTGAGTGGGCGCATTTCTCTGCAGTTTCGGATGTGACTTGTGGAAGACCTTCAGCTGAAATAAAAATGACACAATAATTCACAAGTGCTTAAGGTACCCCTTCAAGAAAACACTGGAAAGACACATTTTCAAATGTGTTTTCAGGGCCGTGTAACGAAACACAAAGGAGATGTTCCACCTTTACCTGCCAGGACAGTCATCAGAACCCCAAAGTAGGCAAAACTCCCAGGGCAGCCCAGGCTTGCACTCCTCACCCACCTGCATGCTCCTACATTCTTGCTTCCAGCATGGCACTGCTCACTCTTGACCACTAATGGTTTTCCATTGTACATGGACACAATTTTTCAGCCAGGGAGGAAGCAAAAATATGGAAGATTTGCACAAGGACCCCTGTACACCCTGCAGACTGGATGCTGCACATCACAGGCCCCTTAGATGCAACATTAATTCAAATAAGTACTGCTAGGGCAATCCCACAACTTGAGCCCTTCCACGAACCATAAAGCAATGGGGTAATTTCATTAGCTCACTGAACTAGTGAACTGAGAGACCTCAAGCAGGTTCCTCCTCCATCTTCTGCCCACATGCCCGTTAATGTCATGATCCAGCAGAATCACCTGTGCCAAAGCCATGTTGGACAGAAATTGCACTGTGACATTCTTCTAACATCTCACTGATGGATAGTCCATAACCAGGGCATTAACTGCTTTGCTATCCTTAGCTTTAGAAAGTTTGTTCTCTGAATTTCTTCTTGTTATGGAGATTTTTTTTCTCTCTTTACTGTAACTTTTTACCTATTTGAAGACTGTTATCTTTCACTTCTTTTTGGACTAACAATTTTCAGTACAGTCCTTCCGTGATTCATAACCATAAAATGTTGATGGATAAGACACTGTCGTTGGAGATGTGGTTTTAACACACATGGTCACACACATGGCTTTGGGCAGTTGTTGAAGAGAAAGCACAGGAGCCTTGTTACAATATGTAGAAGTCATGTTACAAAATCTATGGTACCATTTCACCTTTGTGGAAAAAACAATTTAGAAGAATGCACATTTTAAATTCAAGTACATAACATCTGTACTACATTCTGTTTCATTTCATTCAGTGAGAAAGCTAGCCAGATGTTTCTTGGGATGAAAACGAGATGTGCTACTTTGGGTCAATCAGATTTTATGGTCAAACTCAATCAAAAATGTTTGCACTGTTGTTCCAGAAAAGAAAATCCTGTAATCAGTTTGATTGACTGCAGGTTTGGGACACTTATTCAGTAGCTCAATAAAAAAATGTACAATTTCATAGCCCATGTTCAGACACATTAGCACCTTTACAGATTTTACAAAGTCAAGGAAGGAGCTAATTTCAGCTATGAAAGCAAAAATCTCTATAGTCCTTACTTTATAAATTTCTAAAATACACTTCAGCAGAAACCTTAACTAAACAACGTACTTTTCCAGGGGAAGATTCAAGATGATAGGCCACATCCTTATTTTAATCTGATTCATCGCATACTACCTTTAAATTTATAAGAAAATGACCTTCAACGAGTCCTGAAAGAAGGATTCAGATATTTTAAACAATGACTTTCTATACACAGGCACACTGAAACACTGTCTTTCCCTCCACAAAGATTTGTCCCCGTTATGCTAAATGTTAAAGACTGTCACACTAGGCAATCTTACACTCTGAGCCACTTTCCTAGAGTGTTTTGATTTTCTAGTAGTGTAGCTGGCATCAGAGAAAGGTATGCACTGTATTTTTCCAGTGTTTATTATTTTCTCTTCCCACAGGAGCTTTCTTTTTCCTGGTTACACTTTTCCCATTGCAAGTTTTGGTCAGGGTCCAGGGGACTGTGATTGGGTTCTGCAGGGATTCTTCTCCTGGTCCTCTCTCCCCATGCATATTTCATGTGCCCATTACTTTAGGTGCCATAAACACAAATTAAAACCAGCATCATTTCTGTCAGAAAGGGCCATATTTCTCTACTCATTGATTATTTATGTTGCTTCCTTAAGTGGTGTTCTTGCTTGTTTGTCTCTAACAGAGAGTGCAAGTTATTTCACCGCCTTTGTTCATTACTGAGGCCGGGCTGATCCCGAGGTCCACCGAACTGCAAAAGCAGTGAGGCTCATCTCTGCGGATAGATTAATCCATGAACAATGTCTGTTGCTGAACGACGAGACCCAGTCAGCCACAGAAACCACGTTAACCTCACTTTTCACTGTGTGTCATGGAAAGGAAGATTACTTCTGTGTTTTGGGCCCATTTGGTTACCAAATGTTTAACCTCTGCACCCAGAATTGACTATGAACTTGTGCGGTGTATAATCAGTCTCCAAGTAAGAGTAGATAACGAGCTGTCCTGTGTCACTCAGTCTGGTCTTGTGAACCTCACCTTCTTCTCAGGAACAAGTTAAACTGCATTTTAAAAGCCTTTTGATTTCATTCTCCTGCTGTATTTACAAGGAAGCCTCCAGATTTTCTCTAATTTTTACAAGACCTCCTATTTCCATCCTGTCCTTATGCATGGCCAGTATTGACCCCCCCTTTTTTTTTCTTATGGCACCAACATTATTATCCTCCAGTTACATAGTTCTTTCCACCACACTGCATTACCAACCAACATACCTTGAGGTCTTGCACATTTTATTTTGTTACAATAAAAATGTGTCCATGTGGCTGCAGCAGAGACAAAGACAACCTCTCTAATCTTGACCACTGGCCACCTAAGGCCTGCGAAGCTTGTGAGTCTAAAGTGCCTTGCATTGTCTTGGACAAATGGTGGGAATTTGTTTTCTGCCATCAAAGTCTCTGTTTTTCATATTTTCAAGATGTTCTGCACCACCAGGAAAGCCACACATTCCCTTTAAAAGAACAAAGTGAGATAAGCTTCCCTGCATGTCATATGAATGCAGCCTGAAGCTCTGAGAAAAGCATCTAATGCAATGAAATTCATAAGATTGTGAGACTTAACCACACCACATTCACTGTACTTTTTCTCCAGATAGCAATACATCAGAGGCATCAGTAGGTCTATGCTACCACATGCTACAAGGCTATCAGTGAGTTAATCTGAGAGGTGCTAGAGGCCTGTCATCTCTTATCAGCAGGGTCAGAGAGGACACTGTCTAAATGCAAGATTCCCATTACACAAGGAACAAGGCATCTGTAGGACATTTTATTTCCCCTTTCTCTCTTGATATCTGTGGTGCTATAGATGTCTTGTTGAAGAAGAGGCAACAACTTGGATCTAGTGCACTTGGTGAGTCCCACAGGGACCAGAGCTTCAGTTTGTGGTTTCTGGTGCTGTCACTGACAGCTAACTTTGCAATGAACCTGATCTCCAGCACCAGCTGTCCTGTCCTCTTGGAGAGCCAAAGGACAGTCAATAAATGCCTTGTCAATGGCTGTTTCCTGGAAGCTGGTGTGTCTCCTTGCTTTCAGACATACCCCAGTTAAGGCTGGGGAAGGCATGGCATTTCCCTTCCAGGAGTACAGCCAGTGGAAAGAAGGAAGGAAGGAAGGAAGGAAGGAAGGAAGGAAGGAAGGAAGGGCAGAAATTAAATATCAAGTATGGCCCTAAGACATTCCATCCATTTCCCTCCCACCATTATCCTTACTCTCAAGGGACTCTCCGTAACAGGCTCCCTGTGTCCTGAACTACAAATATTTTCACCCATTTCCATCACCTCCTTTCCTCTCTTTCCTTTTAGAGAGTCTTTTAGACAGCAATAAAAGCTGTGAAACAACAGAAGAACAGTATTTAAAATGAATTAAGCAAACAATATTGGGCTGATTATGAGCCCCGCACGGAGCAGAGCCGTCACTCCCCCTCCATGTCTTCCGCAGGCAGCAGCAGCAGCCGGCCAGGCCTGCCGACAGCGCGGGAGAGCACTGCCACCAAGTGCAAACCCAGCTCCTTCGCATCCCCCATGCAGGGAAAGCGAATTTATGAAGCCCATATTCACACCCTCTCTCCAGTCCCCCACCTTAATGAAACTGCCACAGGTCCCACAGGTGGTTGCATTGGCTATTTTTTTGACTTTTCAGACTGTAATTAATTGCTTCATCATTTTTACTCTGTGAATTAATATTTCAGCCTGTTCTTTCACCTTCTTTTTAATTGCCAGCTTTTTAAGTATTTCTGCATAGACAAAAGCTAATATCACAGACCTTTTAACAGCTCGTTAAATTAACTGTGTGATGGCAGGACATGGAGCAGTCTGTGAAGTGCAGAAATAGGAAATCTCCTACCAGTGCTGAGAAGAGAGGGCAGAATATGGCTTCCAAACTTAGAAAACAAAGTTAGGCCCTGTCTGCATGGGGATGTTGAGGAAAGGTAAGATGGGCTAATTCAAGGTGTGAATTTGAATTGGATCAGGTAAACCACATTACATTCCAAAGTAAATTAAAAGAAAGAGAATCAAGGCTTATTTTAAATCAAAATAAAAATGTCACCACAGCAATGTAATGCAATTTAACCAATACATTTAAAAGTGAATTTGATTAACTTTCCTGCAGGTGCTGCCCCTGCACAGACTAGCCACAGATCACAATGCAGGCATAACCAGAAGTGTTTGTAAAATAGCGATATTCCCTCCTGTGGTGCTCTCTGCCACTGGCTCACTGAAATTGATTTTGTTCTGCTCTACTCCTGCATAACAGAAAGCATCCTGGCCCCTGCTTCAGTTACCTGAATGCTAGACAAATAGGAACAGTCTCTGTCTTTGGTTTACTCAACTGCATTATGAATTGCTCTTGTCTGTTCAGCACTAAATGTAAAAAAAGTTGTAAAATGATAAACAGAAAAACCACACTGTCTAAGTAAGGAAGGGTAATTTAGTTCTTTTGCCTTCCTTTCCTCATTATACTATTAATAACTAAAGAAATGTTTGTGCTTAACATTTAAATATTTGTGCTGTCAATGAAACCAAGGAATGCAAGCAAAATTCCCTATGAACATAAACCAATGGAGGATTGAGCTCCAGATACTTGTTTTCAGAATCAGGCAATATTTAGGAAATACAGCTTAACTCTGCTCCACCACAGTCTCAAAAACCAGCTTGTGCCTGGTTCAGCCCTCTGAATGCCAGTAAAACTGTGAAGAATTTCCATGAACCATACAGTTAGCAAGACTAACAAGCAGTTCCTTCCTGGCTCAGTTTCATAGTTAAAGGTAAGGGAAACAAAATGAAGGAAATACTAGAAGCTGTTACTGGGTATTGCCGTTTACTCACAGCTTCATAACAACAGAGTGGACTCTACGGCGATATGCTATCATCTGTTCCTTGGTGATTGGCTGTACAAAGTCATACTAAGAATATTTTCTCTGCTTTTTTCCTTCTATTCTCCCTCCCCACCTTAGCAAATATTAAATGTAGGGGGGGAAAAAAATCACTGAGAACACAGACAGACAGCAAGCTGGTCAGTCCCATGCTTAATTGAGAAAGAAGTGGCCTGGCCTAGGGGTTACACACCAAAACGGAAAAGCAGGAAATTTCTCATAGGCTTGCTCTGACATGGCCACGTGTGACCATGCCATGCACAATCTCTGCCGAGCATCTGTGCCTCACTCAGTGCCTGTAAACTGTAGCACTGCCTAGTCCCTAAGGCATTCTCAGCATTAATCACAGACAAGACATGTCTTGTGTGTTTCATGTGAAGAGCCCAGGTCAGGCAGGGACAATGCTGCTGGGGTTGTGTAGGTACCATGGAGAAGGAGGGTTCGGGTCTTTTAGGTGTGCTGCCCCAGGGAGACACTGCCAAGGCCAAATAGCGTGGATGGCGTTCAGAGAAAAGAGGATGGGATAACTATCCAAAGCAGGTGGTTTCAGCCCAAGCCATAAAGCGGGTTTTCAAATTCAGGCAGGATCTCCAAGGTGGGAGCTGCAAAGAAAGGCAGGAAGAGATGGATCGTGTCTGACCTTAAACCACTATCTGAATAAATCCTGGCTGAGTTTTAACAGTAAGCCTGTCGGTGCTGGGAAGCAAGGGAGCCCAGCCAGGCAGACAGACTGAGGACACAGTAACCCCAAGCAGTTGGCAAAGCACAGCAGACCTGCAAGGAGAATCTAGGCATAAAAGGCACATCCCAAAAGAGAGACTAAAGGCTGGGCAGTACTTCTTGCCCCCTCTAAAGAGTTAGAGAAGAGGGCAGTACTTCCAGATAGTGGCTTTTGGGAAGAAGAGGAAAATACAACAAAAGACATTGTACAGCTGTCAGGAAATAGCACCCTTTTTAGTACAAAATTAATGATGCCAGGGGAAAGATCCTGATTAAATCTGATTTTTTAGCATATTCCTAGCCTGGAAAATAATTCAGTGGTAAAGCAAAGCTAAAGAGAAAGCCAGCTCACACAGGACATTTACATTAGGTGGTATAAGCCCTTGTAAATGTGCAGTAGGGGTTAATTTCACTTTATCAGAGATGGACAAATGACCTACCATAACAGTTATGAAGGTAACTAATAGCCAGAAGAACTCATCTTGAAAATGCAGTAGGGAAGCTGAGTGTTGCAAAGATTCACAGCAGAAATGGTTGTGTTCTTCTGCATGATAACAAGAAAATGCACAAAGGGGTGAACTAAGGACACAGGGTCGGTTTTGCATTTTAATTTCCTGATTTTTGTCAGCTTATGTTGTAACTTAAACATTCCTAAGAGGTACAGCAATTTTGTTAACAGTGGAATTTGTATCTATCAGTTTTGGTTTTGCTTTTGCTTTTCTTTTTCTTCTGAGTTGGAAGGGCAAATATGACAGATTATTAAATCCTAAATGGCTGATGCAGCTTGGCAATAGACGTTTTTACAGGGAAGAAAATATTGAATTAAGTATGTTCAGTGTGTGCACTACATGGTTATACCAGAATTATTTATTCAGATAATCATATCTTTTAAACAAAAACATAATCTTTATATAAGCATGATTTATTTACCCTAGAGACTGGAAAAGCTCTCAGGGAAACGTATATTTAGACATCTCTAAAAAGTGACTTATTTACCCAGTTCAATACATTAAATCTGGAGATTGGATGATTCACCTGACAGACATCAAGGCCTCCACTGGAACTGTTTCATTCTGATAAGCAAACGTGTATTTCATGCCTGCTTACCAGGGGAAAATTACTGTATTTGCACAATATCTTGTAATGACTCTAAAGAGGTTTTTAAATATCACTAGCATTTTCAACCCCCTACACAAAAAGCAAACAAACACAAAGCCAGTCAGTATTGTCTTTATACAGTAGTGTATTCAGCTGTGCTGGGGCTTTGATTCAGGGGTGGTGAACATTTACATCTCTGAGACATCTGCTGTCTTCAGACAGGCAGTCATTTTCTCTTCAGTTTGGAGCAGGCAGCGGAGATTCTACAAAGAAAACATGCTTCTTAAAAATGTAATTGAGTCCTTTCTTGTTTTAGGATATTCTGACTGAAAGCGCATGGCTGCTGTTCACGTAAAGGAAGGCAACCTTTCTACTAAAGACAGGGTTGTTTACATAGGAAGAATGCTATTCCAGGCTGCTTTTTCAAGGTGGCTTGAAAAAATTATGTGAAGTGCAATAACTAGGAGGAAGGGAAAATCAATGTCTTTGTTTAGCATGGGAAGCTAGAGTGCCCCTAGAGACAGAGCTTATATTTTTCCCAGATGGTTGTATTTCCCCAATGACAAACTCAGAATTGATTTTTCTTCCCAGCCCTCTAGAATTTTGATGGGAAAGAAAGAAAGAAAATAAAAAAGAAGTGTGATGAGAATTCAGGCAAACCACCCTGGTTCTCTTTTTGCTCTTCATGTGCAAAAGGGAGGGTAGCATGCCATGTAGCCAGTCCAAGTTTTACCCTGTAGACCTAATGTCACAGACTTGCTTTCAAGGTTATCACTGAACACTTTTGCCTGGAGACTGGCATAGCATGCCATCTTCTGATGGGCTGAACCAGATGGACGTACCCTGAAGGAGGAGGAGTTTGATAAGGACAGTTCCTCAGTGGACAACAGCTCATAGCCCTTACATAATTAATACCTACTCTGGCCAGCAGGAAGGTGAATTCCAACTATTTGGGCATCTCCAGTGGGAAGGTCAGGAGTCCCATGGCATCTGAATGAAAGAGTAATTTCAGAGAAATGTGAGATACTCTAGTAAGTAGCAACAGGATGGCCATTTGCATAAGAGACTGACAGTAATATTGGTGCTGTCACTTTCTGTCAGTGGCAAACCATTTTTAGAATTCTAAGTGGAAACTATTCAATATTTATTGAGCACATTATGGGATATTCAGAGCAGAGGCTGGAAACAGAAAGCAGCAGGAGAATCAGAGGAGGATGAAGAGAGAGGACCAAAACCAAAAAGTGAAGTAAAAATGCAAAGGATACACTTCTATCAAATTTTCCACTCAACAAGGCTTCTCATGTGGGACCCCTAAAGGGGGAATTTAAAAAAAAACATTTCACACATTGGGAAAAGAGCAGCAGTGGTATGGGAAAAGGTAGATTTTCAGACCGAGTTGAAACACAACGAAAATGAGATAAAATAAAATGCTATCATTCCCTTGGCTTTATGACTAGGTACAGGCTTTACTCCACAAGAGGAGCTCTGAATTACTCTGCTCACACAGACTTATGTGTTCTTCTGTTCCAGCACACCTCCCCTACAAAGTAAGGTCTTCTTCTTCCTTTACCTCCATCTCAGTCCACACAACCAACTTGTGAGCAACAGTGAGGGTGTCCTCTTTTAAACTTTGCAGTGCTGGCGGTTGGAGTCTTGGTTCCAGTTTTGCCACCATGGTTACTGCGGGTGTCCAATTACCAGAAAGAAAGTCCCTACACTGAATTGTGTTTCCCAGTCATGTATTCATAGTATTTTGCTCTTATAAAACATTACACTTTTCATTCAAAGGCCTCTGAGCTTCTAATTGATTACTTAATTAAGTCACAGAATGTTCCTGTGATCTAGGAAAGTACTGAAATGGGTGAGAAAACTAGCATAGATGAGTAAAGTCATTACTCAAGATGACTAACAGAAATGAGAAATGTACTAATAGAGGGTAGTTGCAGCAGAAGAAAATGAGATTCAAATGGGTCCACGGAGTGATTTTTAGAGAATATTTCTGAACACCTACACTCAACTTTCATAACCAGCAGAAGCTGTGCCTGCTCAGGAATGTCTAAAAATCAGACTAGGTCTAACTTACACAGGGACACTGACAATAAAAACCAAGACATTTTTGAAACAGAAGTGTGTATGGGGCACAGGTACACAGGGCTGAATGGATCATCTGGATTACTGAGTCCACTCACTCAACTTCATGGACAGCCACGTAAGTTATGTTCAGTCTAGGAGTCCCTACAGACCATACGTTACTCACCACCTGTCTCCAATGTCAGTTGTCACTATAGACGCTACTGCCCAGAAGTCTCTCCTGGGTAGATCCCACCATCACCCGGCTTCAGTGGATGATACTGAGATCATCTTCCCCTATGGACATCTTTACCGAGACCACATGGGCAGGGTGTGTTTTGACTAAGACCACCATGGTTCTATTCAGTCATCACATCCTCAGCCTCCTTGCACTCTGTGACCCACCAGAACCCGCTCCAGAAGTAACAGGAGAGAGGAGCAGAGAGAAACAGTATCATTTATTTCCCCCCTTGAGTAATGAGGGTACCAAAGGGCTGATGGTTGTGGAGTAATTCTTAGGTAAGATTGACAACTATTTCCTCCTGCTTCATACACATAACCAGCACCCACCTGTTTTCCTCCCACCAAGAGATATTTTTGAAAGCTTCTTCTAGCAAATTTCTGCACCAAAATTAAACCCATCTAGCAGTCAGCCTTACTGCCGTGTTCCCACGTCAGCTGTGTGTCATGACAACAGATGATAGAAATGCTGCTATTCAGGCTTCAGGACGTGTGTTTCTTTTATTTTCTTTTTTTTTTTTTTTCTTTTTTTATAGCTTTAAAAAGAGCTCTGAACAAAAGTGCTTGCTCTGTGATGCAGCGCTGAGCTAAGGCGCACAGGGCAGGTATACATGCCCACACACCAGCAGGCAAAAATAGGTAGAGTGGGTGAGGTTTCCTGTGGCTCTGTGGGGGCTGAGGGAGAAACACTTTGAGGAGAGAAGGAGATGGCAAGAGAAGGTAAAACAGAGAGAACGGAGAAGCAGAAGCAGAAGTGCTCCCCCTTCCCGTATCACCAGGGACCTGCACCCCTCCCCTGCAGGGCTTCAGCCCGTGGGGCAGCCCCATACCCTGCCCATGGGTGTCCCTGTCCTGACTGATGTCCTCAAGCAGGTCAGACCTCCAGGCAGACACCAGCCAGAGATGCTGAGGGGCCCCACTGTGCCCTGCCTGCCTTCTCCTGACCTGCAGTGCTGACCCACGAGAGCAGAACCCACTTGGGGACCCCGTTGGAAATCAGAAGATTCAACCTTCAGCATCTACCAGCTGATCAGGGACAGATCCTGTGCTCTGGAGGAGAGGGTTCCATGTCCATCCCCACTTGCGTGAGTTAATGCGTGGTGCAAGGGTTACAAGCCACCTAGGGATGGTGAGAGTTTAGGACTAGTGAGCTAGCCAGGCTTTCACTGCACAATCATCCATCCTTGTAAATCTTACATGTGATTCAACAGATCAGGAGACCAAAGGGTAGGTTGAGCTTCTGTTTTGCCACCTTTGTGATTTTATAAGACAGGGCCATCACATACAGAAGTAAAACTGTGAAAAATAGGACAGCTGATGCAGATTAGTAGACTCTTGCTGCTAATTGTTTAATTTGTCCCACACTAAATAAGCAGAAGTATTGACTGGCTTTCTTTGGAACAAAATCTGTCCTGAAAGGTCAACTCAGCAGTGTAAGGAAGCCTGAGACAGGCAATTTTAAACACAGTCTGTGTTAGGGTACCTCTCAGACCTTCTGAATGAAATGGGAGGGTAGATAACTGTGTAACACCCCTAAGGTAAAAAACCTTGAAAATTCATAGCCCTCAAATCTTACAACATAAGTAGCTAAGACAGACAAAGCACACCACGAGTTAAAAGCACTGAGAAGCAAAGCAGCTTGTCTGAGGTCTCACAGAAAAGCAGTGACAGAGGTTGAGATGGGGAGCAGATTTGCAAACCATTTTGACTGTGTAAAATGCTTTTTCACCTAATTGGCTAATGAGAAAGCATTCGTCTTGCAATGCTATGTACTTATTTTCTACCAGTCAAACTGCTGAGGAGAGATTTAATTTGGAATTCATTTTAAAGTGAGTATTTTTAAACTTTCTCGCACAGCATACTTCTGTGAAATGCAAAAGGCAGCCATAAAAAACCCCAACAAATCCCACAAGCCACTTTAAAACCTGATGGACAAAAATCAAAGGACAAAACAGTTACCAAAAAAAAAAAAAGTATCAGAAGCAGAATAGCAGATCCCAGAAGAAATCTTTCAACGATCATCATAATAAGCAGAAGTATCTGATCTACACTCAACCAGCATAAGTCCCTTTGAACACACCCTGGACAAGTTGTCCCAGTGGGTTTTACTATTGGTTTAAAGAAAGGGAAGTTTGGATTTCCAGGCAGGGAAATCTTGCTCTGCAGATGTCAGCTGAGCTACTCCATGGGAGTAGAGCACTACTGAATGAAAGCCTTCTCTCATGAAACAGCGTTATTCCCATAAAATACAATTTCTTCCATGACAGACCTGCTGATACTCCTTTCTACTCAATGGCTGAACTAACAGAACTAAAAATTTGTATGTGTGCCTTTTTTTTTTTCCCCCCCTCACTAGTTCCTCAAGGAAGAAAAAGAAATAAACCTAGTAAAAGCAGGGTCCCAGCTACTCTGGGATCCGGCTATGTGGGGACAGCCAGAAGCTCAGAGAGGAGGGCACCTCCAGCTGAAATTGCTGCAGTTCACACCTGAGTAATCGTCACAGCTGTTTCTGTTTCAACAGTATCACAAAAAACAGCAAAGAACCCTCAAGCCAAGCAACAATTTAAATATGTCTTTGAAGCCTTTCCATTTAGAAAATAATTTGTGTCTATGCTTGATACTAAGGGCTGTTTCTGAATATAAATGCTTCCCTGTACCAGGGCCACAGAAATATCAGAAGATTAGATCAAGGAGACGATCTGTCCAAGCGAGACAGTAGAGGCATGATGAAAAGCTGCAGATCTTCCCTTTAATGAAATTTAGTTTATTAAACCCTTTAATAAAGCTGTAGTGAGTATATTTACATTCCCAACCGAGAAAAGCGCTCCCTTGAAACAGGAAAAAATTACCACAATTAATAATATACTGATATTCTTCATAATGCCAGTAGATTGCATGTTTTTGTTCAGCTGTTCATCATTTTGAATTTCCACGCATCTCTTTATTCCACATCCACATCTACACCCACTAGGGCACTTTAAGGACTAGAATTCATTGCTGTATATTAAAAACAGCAAATGAATCTCATTATTTGTTTTGTATCTCTCCAGTTTATTCAGCATACACAAGACAAAATCAATGGCATTCTGCCTGAGGAATAGAGTTATTTTTATTTTTGTAATTTTTTTATAATGCTGCAGATTTTTGGCTTTACTCTTGAAACTGCGGTGTGCTGCACCAACATATTTTCACTGTATGAGTTTTCAGATCATCTGCATTTTGCTATGCTAATCCCAGACATTTATTATCAAGCAAAATAGTATTTATATCCTGATCATCTCTTTATCCACCATGTTCTGTATATCTGCATGTTCCTTTTCCATTGCCAAGAGTCTGAGTTGAAATATTCTGAAATTATTTTCTTCTTGGGGGCACAGATCCAAGTAAGCACTTACACATAAGCTTACGCATCATTGAAGGTAAATTTGGGCTTGAGGAGTTAAGGTGTTGAGCTGAGAAAGACAGAGGGTGAAGCAGGGAGTGGGTAGACCTAGGCTTTCTACCCTTTGGGCAGAGATGGGACCCACAGACCCGGCATGGCTGTTGCTAGAATTGGTCTGCTTTCTGTTTTAGAAAAGCAGCATGATATTTCCTTTCCTTTCCTTCCATCTTTCAGCACTTCCACAGTTGCCCATGGTTTTCAAATAGCTGTAAGTGGCAGAAAATTATTCAGGAAACAGTATCTTTAACACCTAATGATGTGGGTCATCCAGGTGACCTATATGTGCCAGATTTCCTGTATCTTGTTTCACTTCTTTTTTTTTTAAAGTAGGTTATTCCCTTTTGCATTTACTGTTTTTTTTCCACCCACTTTGTCTGTTATTTTTCTTCAGGTTAATACAAAAGCAAGGTCAGTGTTTCAACCATGCTAAGTGTCTGTTAATTTAATATCCATCTCGGTTTATTAACAGATTGACTTTCTACCAAATACTGCTGTTTCCCCAGCATACCAATAAAACTCTTGCTATTTGTCCTCATGTATCTGATGGAGGCCATTCACTTTGCTTTAACTGTCCTCTTTCCTCTGAAATCACCATCTGCCTAATTACTCTGTCTACTTGGGCTCCTTCATTACCCAACTACCGTTCAGGAGTCTGGGTTATTTGATTTTATTATTCTTGATCCTGAACTGCAAGACTTCCTATTTTCTTTTTGAACGTGTTTTATTATTCACTTAACCTTTAAGGCAGACGGAAAATACAAAGAATATACTTTTTTCCTCCTTTCATGTCTTTGGTACCATTTCTTCTGGGACTTTTCCCTGAAATACGAACATGCTTTTCTAGTAAAGCAAAGCAGATGTTTTGCAACTGTTTTCACAGTTAGAAGTCCCTGACAAGCTATATATAGTCCATGTGTCCCATACTGCAACAATTGTATGAATCCTTTACTTATAGCCAGTCTCAATGAAATTAATAGGAATATGTATCCCAGTAAACTAGTCTTCTTCCTGTTTGGGAGAAAATAATCTTCTCTTTGCATTTCCATATATATGTCTCCCTTTATCAGACTGATTATAAGGAAACCATATACCTACTTACAGTGCATCTTGTGATGGAATTTGCAAGGATTTGAGTTTTATTTATTTGATATCTACCTTCTAACTCATGGCTCACGTAGCTAAGAGATGTGTCTAAACTCTAACTGTAACTAAATGCTTAGAATTTGGAAAAAAGTGGAGACCTAATATGAACTTATCCTGAATTCAGCTCAAGTGCACTTCAGATGCAGTACCTGATTGGATGCCACACAGTGTACCTGATCAGCCATCCTTGAAAGACAACCTCTTGACTTTTTCTTCTTTTAGAAAGCACAGACATTTTCAGTTCATTTTTGCTCTCTTTTTCCTGCTGCTGAAGCAGTGTTTGTTCCCTCTATAAAATGGAACCAAACAAGGCAATTATATGAGTCATCAGAAAAGAGCAACAGCAGTAGATGGTTGCTGATGGTGATCAGTCTGAATTGCTTACTGCCCCCCTGACGATCCCTTGCAGACTTCGGTATCTGGAGGACAACTGGGACTTGTCTGGGGAGCAACCGTGGTGTCCATGAGGCAACAGGCAAAACCAGTTTTATCTGAAAGCTAAGTTTGTGTTCCCAAAACATAACAAGTCTAACACTGCAGACTATTGCCTTAGCTGACTGCAACACATCGAATGCTAGTAACAGAAAGTGGAGGTGTTCCCTTCAAAGCATAATAGACAATACATGCCTACCTAGTCATGAATACACCTATATTGCTAGATGTTAAAAGAGATGCCACACTGACACATAAAAAATGCATTTTATTGTCCTTAAGTACGTAATTCAAACAACCTGTCATCAAATAGCGCAAGTATCCTTCCTGCTTCCATCTCATTATGAAAAAAAAAACGAAAGAGGAGATACGTGTGGCATTAATTCGCATACCCCATGACATTTTTCGGCATGAAGAAATAACATATTATCAGAGCAGAGGTAGATAAAGAGAACAGAAAAAGAAAATTAAGTCTGTTTGAGATTTTATTATGCAGAAAATGTTTTCCTGTTGGTCTGCAACACTTCTCTACTGCCTTTTGAGTTAGAACTTCACATCAGTGTGCAGCTGGGCATCTGGCAATAGTTGCAGCAAAAGGATTTTGAGGCACGCGTCATCAACATGTATATAAAAATAAGAAAGGCTAAACAATTTCAAACAATGTAAGGAAATTACTGGAATTAAAAATGATTGGGAAATGTGTTTCCCTTCTTTAGTCAAATGGCAATATGAAAGAAATTCAGCAGACCTCAGCAGTTTACACTAGAGAAAACTTATTGTTCACGGATGTGTTCTGTAGTTTCTTTTAGTCTGCTATAAAGTTTTGTTTGTTCTGTATTTTAAAACAGGGGAAAGGGGGAAGCGCAACATTGCTCATATCACAATATCAAACACTTCTTTTAGGTTCCTAAACAGAAACTATAGCACAGTGGTAGAGGCAAATTAACGGTACTTGATGCACCTCAGAAGTCATAAAAAGGAACTTCGGTCATCCCGCTAATAGACATGACACAGGCACAGGGTGGCGACTGACATTCCCCAACAGAGTGTTTATGAAAGAGGAGTAGTGGAGAGGGGATCGGCAGCTGAGGAGCCCCCACAACGGGACCAGGGAGAGGCGCCCAGGCGGCAGCGCCCTGGTGAGGAGCTGGGGCTCAGTGCGGCACTGTGAAGCCTGGATTCACTCCTGTTGCTGCTGCTGCTGAGACCCTCCTGCAGGAAACCCCCAAGGCTGCCCCTCGTCCCTGCCTATGCTGAGTGGTTCTTATTTATCTTCCCATTCAGGGAGGGTGGGAAAGTGCCTGCGAACTGGAAGATTTTGCAGCATGCTCTGATCTCCCGGGGATTTTGGCTGGGTCTCACGGCCTCGTGGAACTCCAGGCACAGATGAACGTCTGCAGCCAAGAACATTTTGTCTGCACATCTTGCACGCTTCCCAATTTTCTTCGTTGCCGTACGGCCCCAGGGGGTGATGCTGTCTTGGGGCATCATGAAGGGGCTGGTGGCTTCTCTGGGGGTCAGGTCCCTAGCAGTAGGAAGTGTGAAGACAAAAGCCCCAGGACACAGGGATGCTTGGTGGGATGCAGGTAGCTGGGATGGGGGTGGCTCCAGATGACACAGACGGTGGCCAAGCTCAGTGCAGATGGCCTGCCAGCAGCCTCAAGGCCTTATAAAGAGCTGCTTTGGGAAGCAAGAGACACTCCTGGCAGGCCCTCCACTATTAGAGACAAAAGTTCCATTGTAAAAATATCAAGAACATGGTAAAGGGACCAGACAGAGGTTTTAGCTGAAATTTGGACCTGTTGCAGTCAAAGCAACAAACTGTGGGTGGATAAAGAAGGGTCCAGATAGCGTCGTCCCCTGGTGTAGTTCCACACCCCTTATCAATGTGGGCACCTACAGAGGCTGTTTGCATCTTGCAGGCTGGGGGTTGCCTCCATGTCCAGGGCTCAGGAAGGCCTCACTTGCTGCATGCAGGGTGGCACCACTTGGCAGCTGCTCTTTGCCCGCAGAGGTGAGCCATCATCCGAACTGGTGATTGGTCATCATCCCATGCTGGAAGTCCCCAAGCCCAGGGTGGAATTTGGCCATGCACCAAGCTGTACCCTCAGTCCCAAATGTGCATCTCTTGGAGACACTGTGACACGAAAAGCATCCCCAATGGGTTCACCTGCATTTAAAGGAGAGACAAGAGGGAGGTAAGGGGTGAGAGAGGGTCTTTATCTCACCAAACCTGCTGGACTCAGCACTGCTATCTGCAGGGGCCATCAACAGCGTAAGTAAAGGCAGAGCCTGGTGCCATACTCATTGTTTCCTGCTCATCTTCAGCCCATAGCTCACACCATGGGGCATTGGGGGTCAGGCTCCTATGGGTACCGGTGGTCTGTGAAAAGTGTCTTTTGCCCCATTTTGTGGATGCAAACGGAAGAGGCTGTAGAACAAAGGCTATTATTAATTTCCATCTGCTGAAAGGAGGCTGCAGCTGGTTTGAGAGGTTTTCCTGCAAGCTATGCAGATCTGCTCAGAATTTTAATGGTTGTTTACCAGCCAAAGTGTGCCATTGAAAGAGTAAGACGTTTCCAAGCAAATAAGGTGTGAATGTCATTTCAGCCTGGAAATAAATCTCTTCTTGTGAATGTTTTTCTGGGCAAGCAAAGACAGTTTTTTATGATTGTTTCGGTTTTCAGCTGTTCTTTTTTTAACTCATCCTCTCCTGTCTGAGAAGCATATAGAATAATAAGAGATTCCTTGAAATATGCAATGCCCTTTTACACAAACAAAAAGTCTTTTTAGGTGGGAGAAAACCCAAACATTCTCTCTCTAAATAACTAAAAGAAAAGGGTAGCCCCACAAAACACTGGTGCACAGTTGAACTAGTATGTGCATAAAATTGGTACCTGACCAAAGAGCCTAGCAAGCCCTGAAGAAAAGCACACCATGGAAAAAATTAAAGAAGGGAAAAATGAAGAGGCTTTGTTATATTCTGGGGAATGACAAGACATATGGTAGGCTTTTTGTCTTATGTTTTCTGCAGTGGCCATAAACTTCAAGAGCATTGCTATTGCTAAGAAATTAACATGTCTTTAGCCAAACTCTCTAGTGCACATTATTTATATCAGGAATTAAGTCTCTGCAACCACACCTATGCTTTATGGTTGTGCATAACTATAAGCCCTGATTCTGTGATATTAATACATGCAGTTTCTCTGCAACACGTGCATCATACATAGTTGAAAGGAGCACTAGAGAAATAGCTTGGATAGATACAAATAAACAAAGATTTTTCACTTCAATGCATTTGCAGTCCAAGCTCTTTTTCTTTATCCCAGTGGACGTTGAACTGCCTGGCCTGCAGAGGTTATTTACAGCTGAAATGACAGTCCCTGAGCACAGCCTAGCATTCCTGGTATCACTGCTGCAGTTGGGGGATGGGAAAGATTCACTAGCATGCACCGTTTAGACAAAAAGTTAAGAGCATGCTGCATTTAGAGAGGACTATGCCTGAAAAGCTAAAAAGACAGTTAAGTGACAAAGTAAATAGTGGCCAGGAAATGACCAGGAAATGAATATAGCACTGAGGCTGTGCTAAGGAGAGGGTTGGACAGCCTGTTGCTGTTCCATCAGGTCAAGCAACCGAAAATATTAGTGAGAAAATTAAACTATTCATCCTTCACAAAGACAGAAAGGAAAAGAGATCTGGACAGTCTGAACTTCTAATCTGAGTTAAGTCAACAGATAAACAATAAAAATGGACTAATATTTCAAGGAATTTCTTTTTAACGACTGTAGCAGTTCAAGTTACCATGAAATATTTTCCTGTAATATAACTGAATCCCGCTAAATGATTATCTGACTTCTGGTAATGGAGACACCAAGGCTCTCTGTGTGTTGTGTGTTTCTATTACAGGATTCCAGAAAGTAGATTAGGCTACTGAGATGGCTTTCACCCATATAGATGTGAATTTATTCTCTCTTAAAAAGCGATAAAATTTAGCTTTGTATAATGGCAGTGCAAAATGAATTTCTACTTTGTGCTAGCTAATTCATGGCAACTAACTTCTAAGACAGCTTAACTGCAAACAGCTGTGGACTGTCAAATATTAGGGATGATTAAATACAATTTTTTAGAAATGTCACACTTGCCCTTACAAATACTTTTTCTGTTCTGCATAGAAGGCTACAGAATAGCACAAAAAATGACTGAAGCAACTGTTAAAAAAAAAAAAAAAAAAAAAAAAGGATGGGAAATCAGGGAAGTGATAAATACAATAAAGTTAATTGCTTAGTCTAAACTGGCCAGAGATATCAACTGAGTAAGCCAAGTGTAGAAATCAGCTCTCATTGCCCAGTGTTTTCCTTATTAAGAGAGCTGATGCCCTCCCACCATTTAGAAGTGTTAAACAGGATTTAGCTAGATCACAGAATCACAGAATCACAGAATGTTAGAGATTGGAAGACACCTAGAAAGACCATCTAGTCCAATCCCCCTGCC